>NC_133458.1:30798471-31101501 GCF_048565385.1 Saimiri boliviensis
TTGGAAGTGGTTAGTTTTCTTATGCTTACCTCCCCTTCAGATAGAGTTTCCTTTACATCTTTCTCAACTCACCTTATCACAGGGCTGTCTTTAGTAAAGGGGCCAATCTTAGTGAATATCCAGGCTCCCCAGAGACAGTCCATGGATAAGGAGTGAGTTGAACCTTGCATTGCCACTGCGATTAGTTTTTTCAGCACTTTGGAAAAAGATACTCTTCATAATTTTCTTTCTTTCAAATGGCAGCAAGGTAATATATTAGAAGAGTAGACTGCAAATCCATTTCAGTGTGCTTTGTAACTGCTAACCCACAAACATACATAACTCCTCTATATCCCCAGCCTCTTCTCCCTGCCTGTGCCCTCGTGGTCTTTTTTTTTTTTTTTTTTTTTTTTGAGATGGAATCTTGCTTGGTTGCCCAGGCTGGAGTGCAATGACATGATCTTCTTTAGCTCTATTGGATTTATTTTTGTGTGTTTATATTATTATCTTTGTAAGGTGTCTTGGTTCTCCGTAAGTATTTGCTAATTCTTGGTCGTCAGTTCATCTGTATTTGAATCCCAGTTTGGCTGCCTGCTGTATTGTCAATAGCCTGACTCTGGTGTTGTAGAGATGGAATGATGCCTATGCAGCAGCACTGTGCTGGCAGTTTGTCTTAATGTAGGGAATCCAAGTTCCTTCTGGTTGCCAGTGGTTCATCAGGCATGTTTCTCTTCCAGCCCAGCGCAAACTCAATGTTAAACATCATCATTTAAAAGATTAACATATCCAGCTCTTCGGGCCCATGTTCTCAGCTAGATTATTTTGTCAACATTAACAAGATATAATTATAAGAAACCCAGAGCTGCTCTAGGATCCACATGAGGTTTTTATTTATGAAAAAATTAGCTGATTAATAACAGCGAAAACCCTCTAAATGCACAACTAAATATTAATTGAAGTGTTTTAACTGTGCCTCTATTATTTATAAGAAATTTGGCCCAAATCTATTAGAAAAAGGATGCTTTTCTGATTTGGAGGGGACTCAAGTCATATTAATCCTGCTCTTTCACTTCTCTGTGTATTTATGGGGGCCATATGGTGTGTGGTAAAGATATGGGCTTTCAAGTTAGAGAAACCTCAGTTTGAATCTACACTTTATTTTCATGTGTTGTATGACTTTTCAAAAATTACTGTGTCTCAAAATGACTTCTTCGTGACTTTGTAATTCTCAAAAACAGACTTATTCATTCCTATCTTACAGGATTACTGTGAGGGGTTAAGTAAATGCATAAAAGTTTCAGCATAATGCTATACCTGATCCTCAATAATTGATAGATGTTATGGATATAGTTATTGCACAGTATCTAAACTGATCATTTTAATCAATATCAAGCATCTTGGAGATTCTATTGATATGTTTAATCACAACCAATTGCTATCACAGAATTTTCAGAACTTTTTCAGTGATTTTAACTCCCCATTCATGTTAGTTTTCCAAGGCTGCCATAACTAAATATCACACACAGGGTGGATTAAACAGCAGAAGTTGATATTCTCATAGGGTTGGATGCAAGAAGTCTGAGATCAAGGTGTCAACAAGGTTGGTTTCTTCTGAGGCCTCCCTCCATGGCTTGTAGATGGCCATCTTTTCTCTGTGTTATCACATGATCTTCCCTCTGGTGTGTCTTGTGTCCTGATTTCTTCTTCTTATAAGCATATCAGTCATATTGGATTAGAGACCACCAAAATGACCGGACTGTAACTTAATTACCTCTTTAAAGACCCCATCTTCAAATGCAGTCACATTCTGAGGTACTAGGGGTTAGGGCTTCAAAATACAAATTTTGTAGGAGACACAATTCAGCCCATAACACCATTATGCTTGGTTCTTCCTTTATTAAGAGATATCACCAGAAGAAAAAAAAAATAGCACTTTTAAAACATCATATGCCTCCACACAATCACCTGTACTGTTACGTAATCAATTATTTTGTCTTTAAAAAGGGATATAAAGAAAATATCCATTTGAATGAGATTTAGTGCCTTTCACAAAACTATAGTTGAAACCATTTTCACAATTTTACCACATTTTCTTAGTTAACAAAACCTGAATTTATTATTTAGCCTAAAGTTTAAATTCTAGCAAAGCTTCCATCTCTAGGCAGTGGTAAATATAGGATTCCACATATTTTCTTTTTTTCTGGCTTCTAGAACTATAGACAGATAGAGATAGAGATACTTTAAAATATAGTTCAGAGATAAATTTTGTTCCTGAAACAATTGTTTCCTCTTCTTTTCTTTTTTCAAAACTAATTTATACTTTTGTTTGTTCTCTCCCTGAAAATATTGTGTTACATTTTGATATCTGTTCAAATTATAACAATTAAACCATCCCCATTACTCTTATTCTCAGTTCTGACCATGCTGCTGCCATGATAAAAGGCTGAAAGGTATCAGGGAAGCAGAAATCCATGAAGGAAAACATGGACAAAAATACCTGCAAATGAGAAATTAATAAGGAATAGAACCATGTAAGGAAGCTCAAGACCTGTTAAAGAAGGAAAAGCATATCTGAGTAGATACCTCATATTCATTTACATATACATATCCCAGTAGAAAATGCAACTTCACTGTTTATTTGTTATAGTATTTGTTATAGTTCTGTAAATAATGCTCATATATAATAATATGTAATATACAATAATTGGATATATAATATATAGTAAATATATATAATATATAATAATTGAAAATTAAAGACCACATTTTATTTAATAATGCCATGCTTTGAAAAATTTACTATTTTTAAAATTTCTATCATGCTGTAGTAAAATCAAATTATTTACTAATCCAAATATTAAAGATCACTTATGTTTAATTATACTTTTTATAAATCAGATACATGTTTTTCCTTCTTTAACAAATCTTGAGCTCTCCTATCCTTAGAGAAACTGATATTCTGCTTGTTGGTTGATGCTGTATCATTCTCTTGAGCTGGTTTCCACCACTCCCAATCATTCCAAGGTGGAGGGTTCAGACAGACCTCATAAAAGAGAGAACAAGCCCTGCTCTGCATCTATAGTCTTCATTCAAAATCCTTAGCCTTTGATTTGACTCTTCATTTTGCAAATATGTGTCTTAAGCCAAAAGGGGACATGATAAGTGACTGAAAATGGATTACAGACAACTGTTCTCCACCTCCACTAATGAAAACACAGTGCAATGTATCTGACTTGCTGCTGGGTCAGCAGTACTGTGATTTCTACCTGACAGGAGAAACACAACACTCAGGATGGTGATTTTTCCCAGAGTGAAACTGGACTATAATTCTTTGCTGTGGTGACTCTAGTTTCACACAGACATAAAGTATATTTCCTTATGAATAAATCTTTTGCTTGTATTTGTGTGTGTGTGTGTGTGTGTGTGTGTGTGTGTGTGTGTGTGTGTGTTTCTGTTATAAAGGCTAAAAGTCTTGAAGCTGGTTTTGAGAGAGAAGTAGTGTTAAGTGTTTCTAGTGTGAAGAAGGAAGATGAATGGAGAACAGGTTGTCAAGGTTAAGTAATGACAGTAAGACCTATTCTTTATTAATTACTATATACCAGGCAGTGAGCCAGTGTTTATATATGTTGTCTCATTAAATCTTTTGATTTAGGTGTGTGAAAGCTTAGAAGTAGTGTGGGTGCCTTACCCTCAGTTATACAGTTAACTTGGGGATGTATTGAGGGCAGAGTTCAGAGGTCTGATATTCCCAAAGTGAAAATCACTAACTTTAAATTATAGTATTCATTGCTCATCTAGAGCAAAATGGCCCATTATTACCAAATTTACTGTTTAAATCATGTTGTTCTGCCCAAGTTTGCGTTTCTATCTCAGCCTAGAAGTTGCTATGAAAGGGAATGCAGTCCTCTAGTTATCTCATATTCTTTTGTTTTAGTGTCTGTTTGTTTGGGTTTTTTTTTTTTCATGCTTGAAACTACATGAATTATGTTTCTTAAAACCCAAATTTGGGAGTATGGACCCATACTAACTCAAAAGATTATAGAAAATGTCTGTTTTTCCGAGAGTTTACAGCCATGAATGACACAGGTAAAATTCCCAACATTCATGGAATTTTTAGTCTAGCTAAGGGAAATAGATAACACATACATTAAGTAAGTAAAGTATATAGACTTTTAGGATATACTATGTTAAATACTAAGGAGTGTGATAAAGCTAGGAATGCTGGTAGAAGGTTGGGGGTTACAATTTTCAATGCTGTGTTCCGGAGAGGTCTCACTAAACCAGGGCATTTCCGTAAAGAAATGAAGGCAGTGAAGAAGCAAGCCACCAGATATAAAAGTCTGAAAGCAGAAGCATGCTTGGTATGTTCCAAGATCAGCCAGGGAGCCAGTATGGGTAGAAGAGAATGAGTTAAAAAAAAAAATGCGTGAAGCCAGAGGAGATCTCAGAGGATCTTGTGGACCATTGTAAAGACAGCATCAATGAGAAGTCACTGGAGAGTAGGCTTTGGAGAGTAGGAATGACCGAATTTGGTTTAGGAATAATGAGATTATTGTAGTTTCTGTGTTAGGATCAATCAAATGCTCAAACAGAAGACAGCAAGGGCAGCAGGAAAGGGAACACTAGGACAGCTACAGTACTGGTCCAATGAGAGATGATGATGGCGCTAAGCAATGTAATACCAGTGGAGACGTCCTGAGACATTCTGAGCAAAATTTGAAGGTAGTCTAATCAATAGGATTTGGTCGTAAATAGGGTGGGAGTATCAAAAAGAAGTAAAAGACAATTTTGAGTTCCCTTCCCACTCTCTCCCTCAAGAACTAGAAGCATAGAATTAATGAGATAGGGGAGACCACTGAGAGATCAAGTTTAGGGATGAAGGTTGGGAATCAGAGGCATGTTAAGTTTCAGATGCTGTCAGACACCGAAAGGAATGACTCAAAAGGCAAATGCATTTCTTAAGAAAAGCCTGGAATTTGTCAGAATGTAAGTGATTTTTAAAAGAGAACTAGCTACATAATTTGTAGAGCCCAGTAAGAAATGAAAATGCAGGAGTTCTTTCTTCACCAATTATTACCGATTACTGATTTCAAAACAGTAACAGCAGAGCATTAAACCAAGCATAAGGTCTTTCTAGTACAGGGTCCTCTGTACAAGTACACACCCATGAAGCTTGTCTTGGTTTAGGGGTATAATTCCAAATATGATCAGCAAGAGAGTAAGAGACAGAGAAGGACTAAGCAATGAAGCTAGGAAGATATTTAATGTAAACAAGACAGGGACAATCATACAAAGGTTTGATCTGAGCTTGGTCGAGGTTCCAGGCTCAGCCAAAAAAACTGAATGGTTGCCTCTAGTTTTTGCAATTTTCAATTGCTACGGGAATTTTATAAGAGTTTGGACTTTTGCATGATAGATTGATTTGGGCTGTTACCACCCACAGGGCAACTCCAGTTTCTCTATATCTTTTTTAAAAATAATGACTTCTAGTAGTAAATGAGATTTTGAAGATTATTGGCTGCTAAAAAGTGAAAGGCAACCCATTTTTTGATGCAAGTTTCACTTTGACAGACATGTAGATGAGAAGTAGACACAGGAGCAGAGAAAGACAGGTATCAGTGTTAGTGTAGTTTTCTAACTGGTCAAACAGCATGCAAAGCAGCCATATAGAACCTAGTGACTATAACGGAGTGGTAAGAGTAAACCATTGAGTGCAAAACAGAAATGTTCGGGAATAAATACTGAATCTGTTTCTTATCATGTGGCATAAAGTTGCCTTGAGTGTTAGGTTTCATAATAGTTTACCTTAGTTACTAAGACGTTGCAAACATACCAGGTTGGATGTCAGAATCTGTGGCGTCTGTGCACTGGTAGCTGGCTGAAAGCAAAAGACTGACCTTTGTCCTGGTAAAATATAATTTCCTCCCTCTTCACTCTTCCTGGAGTCTTTAATAATTCCAGATCATGACCTACATTGAGTAGACCTTGGATATGTACAGATGACCTCTTCAGAGTTTGAAGAGGGAACTGTAATAGGTCCCAGAAAAGATTTCATATTAGTATGCGCCATTTTCACAGCTCAACCCTGGCTTATCTAGAGATTGCTTAAATCTGCTTCAGTTCATCTGACTGCTTCAGGTTCAAAATGTCCATGGGGCATGGAGGCAGAGTAAGTAACAAGCCATCAGTGTGTGTGATAGAAAATATAGTCCCCATCCTTTGAGTGTTAGTATTTTGGAGTGACAGGGCCAGGAGGGAGCACATAAGAAAAAGGCTGGAAAAGAGAAGATTATTATTAACATATCCAGTCTCATGGCTAGCATCTCTTGAATTTTTGTGGGTTAGTGGGAGTTAATACAGTCCCCTCCTGCATTCTGGTGAGCTGTAACTTTGAAGATAAAGAGCTGTTACATTATTCTAAGAATGTGGCCCAGACAGTGAATATGGTCTTGAGTTCACATTTGGACAAAATTTTATTCTGCCTACTTTGAAGTGAGATTACAAAGGGCTTTTCCTTGACATCGTATAGTCAGAGCATGGCTATCAGCTTTTTGCTAAACAAAATTGTCTGCTTTGAATAAGTGTCTAATAAGTCCCTTCTTTTGTCCTATACTCTGGGAAGGATACTTTGTTAGCATCTTTTTAGATGCAAAGTTGTAGGGTAAAGAATCTCTCTTGAGCTATCTTCTATCTATAAGAGATTTTTTAAATACTCTACCCTGTAACTCCTCTATGAAAAAAGTATTACCCCAAACCACCCCACCCAATGGCATAAATAAGAATTTTGTGTTCAGAGAAGAAAGTAAGGTATTTGTCCAATTACCAGGGAAGATTTATTAGTTTGGAGTGTAGCCTGGTAGGTTGGTTTGGGGGCTTTTGTCACCCAGAAAGTAACTCTAGAATTTCTTTGTAAACTTAACGTTTTAAAAAAATATATGTAAGTGGTGGTTCTAGAATTTATACCCAGGTCTACTGGAACATATTCCTTCCCTGTATGGCTCAAGTAATTAGAATTTTCTATAGGTATAAAAAATTCCATGCATTTTAAAAAATCAAGTGCTTATTTTCAAATGTTAGATCTAATCTCTCAACTTCTTATTAAATATGGGAGATAATCAGAATCCTATAATCCATGCTATTAAGGATTTAATTTCTCTAGAAGGACAGTAGGTGGCATTTATATTTCTTTGCTTGTTTTGCTGTTACTGCTTTCATTGAGGTTATGACATACATGACTTTTTCAAAGATGAAGTTAAAAAAATCAGTGTAATCATACCTAATCCATGGCCCTGTAACAAATGCTAGGCCACTGTAAGGTTGTGTAGATTTTAGGATATGATTTTGTGGATTTTTTTTAACTTTTACTTTAAATTCAGGGATACAAGTGCAGGTTTGTTATATAAGTAAACTTGTGTCATGGGGGTTTGTCGTACAGATTATTTTATCACCCATGTATTAAGCCTAGTACCCATTAGTTATTTTTCCTGATCCTCTCCCTCTTCCCACCCTCCACCCTCCAAAAGGCCTCAGTGTGTACTGTTCCCCTCTGTGTCTCCATGTGTTCTCATCATTTAGCTCCCACTTGTAAGTGAGAACATGCGGTATTTCATTTTCTATTCCTGTGTTAGTTTGCTAAGGATTTTGTTAGATGCTTTTCCTGTATTAAACTCACATTAAAATTTTTCAGAGGCTGTTTTAAGAAAGTACATAATTAAGATCAGCATTTTGGAATAATTTGAAAGTATAGTGTCTAATGAAGAGCTTGCTATACTAACCATAGTACTATTTAATTCTAATGTCTGTGTTTATTACATCTTTCATTGCATTGGCTTGCCAAAAGGATAGACTGCAGTAATGTATTTAATGAGGAAGCCAGCATTCCAGAGTCTTCTTCATGCCTAATATTTAGCAGGATTAAATTTACTATATATTGCAGAAATTATTCCAAATAAGATAAGACTATTATCATTTATATTCTTGGCAGCAGAGAAAATGTATAGGATGTTTAATACAAAAATATTCTTGTACTATTTGGACTAGTACTGTAGATGTTAGCAAGACTAACAGAATAAGGCACATTTTAAAAATCCAACTAATCAATTAGGTGTTCCCATAATTTTATGGCTGTTTCTCCAGGATCTGTTAGTTTGTTTTAAGGCTAAATTGACTTGGCAGGGTCTGACTGGGACAAAACTGATGGTTTTCTAAAACTGAGTGTCTTTGGAACATATATGGGCGTGGTTTTTAATTTGCCACATTCTGTTCTTACCTTTATATCATTTCTATGTAGTCCATTTTCTGTGTGGGTTTTTTGCAGCAATGCTAGCTGCAAAACAGGAACTCAAAGAAGATTAGCCAACACATGAGAAGCTTAGGAATGTTTACAACAATAGGTTGCTTAAAAGTAGATGGCAAAGCTTAGGGAGATTTATGAGTTGTATAGCTACATATCCTTATTTCATTGGTATGTTCTTAATTGTAGTAAATCTTGTAAACTTTGTAGTAAATCTTGTTAAAGGGGTTTCCACACTTACAATGCGCTCTTCTGCGCGGACAGCCTCAGTGGTAAATGAATTGGACAGTAAATTCAGCAATCTGCATGGTATGATTTCATATCCACAGACAGTCTCTTAACTTGTGCCTCACATCCTGCTCATGGTTTAGACAGTTCTTTACCTCAAGGTTTTGCCATCTGTTAAGAGAAACCTTCTCCTCTAGGAAAAAGGCAACACTAATGCTGATTCACTTATTTACCCTTGAGGGCAAATGGATTTTTTTTTTTTTTTTTTGATCCTTCATTAAAAAGGACACAGTTGGGTCTTGAGGATTGCCAGATGAAATCTAACTAGTACCATACATTTTAGCCAGACTAACAGATTAAGATATATTTTTAAAAATCCAGCTAATCGGGATCATATTCAGAGATGTAAATAGAGTGAACAGATCTATTAACAAGGATCATAGATATGACAAAGGGAATCTCTTCACAGTCTTAAGATGTGGTTTCCCTGTGGCCTCAGTATCCCAAGTTATTTGGGGGAAAATATATTTTGAGCTCAGGACATGAAAAATGGAGCCAGATCAAAGGTTTTTGTTTCTGTTTTTAAAGAATAGAATACTGTTGTTTCTGCTTCAATACCATAACCAAAAAAAAAAAAAAAAAAGGCAAAGCAGTGATCTTAGCTTTTTTTGTTTTTGTTTTTGTTTTTCTTTTTCAGATTTTTAACCTCTAGGTTGTAGAAATAAAAATCTTCCAGAGAGATCTCTCTCTGTAAATCAATTTCAATAGGATAGGATGAACAATGAGCACAAGGGGAGAATTTCAGAATGCAGAAACTGGGACCATATCCCAGTGCATATGTCTTGGAGGAAGGAGGTATTACATATTTTGTAAAAGCACCTGACTTATTTTGATATGATGCGATCACTGAGAACCCTCTGAAAGTGTTCACATGGACACGGGGAGGGGAGCACTACATACTGGGGTCCGTTGTGGGGACATCGGGGGGTGATGGGGAAGTAGGGAGAGATAGCATGGGGAGAAATGACAGATATAGCTGAGGGGAAGGAAGGCAGCAAATCACACTGCCATGTGTGTACCTATGCAACAATCTTGCATGTTCTTCACATGTACCCTAAAACCTAAAATGCAATAAAATAAATAAATAAATAAATAAAGTATCAAGCTCTTATGACATGCTTGTGATTTATTATATTTGGTAGTTGGAGTTATTAATGATGTGAAGATGCAGCCACAAGCATTATTCAAGCACTGGCGTGTAATAGTGATGTTCTGGAATGTTGCACTCCCACTCTATTTTCACTATATATAGTTTAACTTCTGGCTAAAACAACACTTGGACCACTAGTACCTTCTAAAGGTGGTCTGTGTGGCATTAAGTGTTAGTGTTTTGCCAGACTGATTTTGTCTCCTTCCTTAAGTGTGTTTATTTATAATGTAAAAGGGAAAATAAGCTCCACCAGGTTGGTTGTTTGTATTTTTATTTTTAAAAATTGTGTTCAATTAAAAAAGAAACCTTACTCATCTACATTTGCAGGTTAGGATACAGGAAGGCTTGACTATAATTAAGGACAATTTCAATAAGTGCCTTTTAATGTGCCTTTAGCAGAGAAACTGGAACAATTAGCTGGAAAATAGTACGTTATTTGCTTTATCTCCTACTGTTAGGTTTACCAACAGTGATTCTTTTTTTTTTCCCCCTCAGATGTACATCCAGACAACAACACTTACTGTCTCCATGAGTTTAAGTGCTTCAGTGTCTCTGGGCATGCTCTATATGCCCAAGGTTTATATTATAATTTTTCATCCAGAACAGAATGTTCAAAAACGCAAGAGGAGCTTCAAGGCTGTGGTGACAGCTGCCACCATGCAAAGCAAACTGATCCAAAAAGGAAATGACAGACCAAATGGCGAGGTGAAAAGTGAACTCTGTGAGAGTCTTGAAACCAACAGTAAGTCATCTGTAGACTTTCCGATGGTCAAGAGCGGGAGCACTTCCTAATAGATGTACGTTGAACATTCTTCTCTTAGTCTTGGGGATTGTGCTACGTGTTTCCAGGGCCATGGTGGTACCCACATACCATGACACCATCACATTTAGAACCATTTGGCTAAAAACAAATGGTCTCAAGACAAGTGGCTATTCTACAAAGTACAAACTTGCTCAGAAATCTCTTTTACAAAGCACGACATTCAGATCTTTATTTTGAAGCATTACAAAGCTTGATATCTGAAACCATCTTCTCTGTACAAAAAGTATCTTTTAGTGCTTAGAAATTATTCCACAACTTTTCTTGTTCAATATCAGCTGCTTTTTATAGTATCAGTAGTTTACTGATATTTATGGAATATGCTACTACATATCTGACACAAATAAATGATGTTATTTGTGCCTTTAGGAACATGAGAACTCTAGTTAGCCAATATGTTTAGTTAAGTCACAGTTAATACTTGTTTCTACCAAGTGGTCCCCTTTCCTTGGCTTCCTGAGGGCTTCCCTTGACTTCCCTTCTTGGATATATTAAGATAATTGAAGCTTTTTTTACTTTTTTTTTTGAGACAAAGTCTCACTCTTTCACCCAGGCTAGAGAGCAGTGGCTTCATCTCAGCTCACTGCAACCTCTACCTCCTGGGTTCAAGCAGTTCTCCTGACTCAGCCTCCTGAGTAGCTGGGACTACAGGCACATGCCACTACACATGGCTAATTTTTGTATTTTTTAGTAGAGAGGGGGTTTCACCATATTGGACAGGCTGGCCTCAAACTCCTGACTCTCGTGATCCGCTTTGGCCTCCCAAAGTGCTGGGATTACAGGCTTGAGTCACCGCGCCCGACCTAAAGTTCTTCTTCAAAAGCTTCATGACCCTGGAAACAGACTCTTTTCTAGAACCACCTTTCCATTTTCCTTTTCTTCATCTGTTTTCTTCTCTGTAGTCCACCCAGAAAGAAGCACATGATAACAAGACACAGAAACCTGGGCTCAGCCAGTAGAATTTAACAGATCTGTTGAGGTCCATCTTGTTATCTATGAAAGAGTGGCAAATAGATTGAAGATTTGTATGGTAAAATACCAGAAAGCTTAGTATGATAAACATGACAACCTTTCCTTACTAGGTTCTACAGATGAATCAAAAAAAAAAAAAAAAAAAAAAAAAAAAGAGTGGCTTCCAGTCTTTTGGAATATAACATTAGGTATTCAATATTTGTTTTGTTTTCTGTTTGAAACAGGTACTTGCTTTGTTGCCGAGGCTGGAGTGCAATGGTGTGATCTAGGCTCACAGCAGCCTCTACCTCCTGGGCTCAAGTGATCCTCCCACCTCAACCTTCCAAATATCTTGGACTGTAGTCACGTGCCACCATGCCCAGCTAATTTTGTTTATTTATTTTGTAGAGACAGGGTGTCATTATATTGCCCAGGCTTGTCTCTAACTCTTAGGCTCAAGTGATCCTCCCACCTAAGCCCCCTAAAATGCTAGGATTACAGATGTGAGTTACCACACCCGGCCAAGCATTCAGTAATTAAGGACAAAATTCTATGCAAAAATATTCTCTTCCTCTCATTTTCATCCACCAGTCTGTATCCCCTACTGTCCATACTTTTGACACTAAATACAAGAAAAAGCTAAAAGTTAATTTCATTTGGTTTAATTATCATAGCAACTCATGGTCTACATTCGATCTATAAACTTTTTGTATCAATATTTCTAGATAAGCATTGTCTATCAAGGTACCATACACAGAACTACCCTGTGGTAGTTGATTAGCATTGCTTAATTAGACATACTGGTTTAAGTTACTATCAGCTTATCTGGAATTATTAGCCAGATTGGCTCTAAAAAGATTACCTTCAGGTCAGTGATACCAAATTTAGTCACTTGTAGAGAAATGAACCTTACAAGAATTTCATAAACACCTTCCGCATATTAACCTTTCTGCAAACATGATAACTTGTGGAGTAAGAAATATGAGAAGGCAAGATAAGGATGGGCTTTAGGAACAAATCATTACAATCATCTCTGAGTGTAGGGAAGCAATTTACTAATAGTAAGCCTATTTCAGCTCTTAGCAAAAGGTATACTATAACTGCCATTAAAGGCATCAAAGTAGAATGCTTGTGATTTGAGGAAATATTTCATCTTTTTTCCTACCTTGAGAGCATCAGTGTAGGAAGCTGAAACCTATTGTAGGATGTCAATAAACTGCTGTTGGCCAGTGATATAATTTGAACACTGGTACTTCTCAGTATGACTCACCAGAGTGTCTATTGTTGTTCTTTGTTCTTTTGTATTGTTTTTCTTTCTTTTCTTTTCTTTTTTTTTTTTTTTAGCAGCAATCTAGAAACTTTGTAAAATATGGTTGCCAAATTTATAGTGAAATAAATACCAGTCATCCAGATTCATCTTTAGAAAGTGGTGGGAAAAAAAAATCTAATAACTTTTTCACCACTTTAAAGAATAAATAGATGTCCCGTAAAAGAAAATTCTCAGTATTGATAAGAACTAATCTCATATTATTGAAGTGAATCTCACACTGTTTTCCTTTGGTTATTTTCTGTTAATGTTGAAATGGAAATTATATAGCATGCATGTATTTCTCTATTTTCTTAAAATGAGAATGAAAGATTGCAAACACAAGGCTTATTTGGAGGGTAAGCCTATAATATTCTGGAGGAGTCAGATGCTCACTTTTAGGAGGTGAAGGAAAGTCAAAAAGTGAATCAAGATAATATCAATTACTACCAGAAAAAAAGATTTAGTTGTACTTGGGAGATTTTAGTACATTGATCTTTTACAGGAGTAGTTTAGGTCTGAATAAGTTAGGCTCAAGTAAAGTGATTACAGTGTATTCATTCAAGAGAGAAACATGTGTGACATCTTCACACACCCTTCCACAATCCTACTCCAAGTCACCGTTTTTAACCTTTGTTCACTTACATGGCCATTTTACAATGAAAGGGTAGATTTGTGTTCAAGATGTTAAAGCTTCAAAATCTACACAGAATAAATGTAAGTAATAGGAAGCTGGATGGGAAACCAATGAGTACGGTGTTAATTGCTGAATTTGCAGACTATATTTTATATTTAGAAAAAAAAAGGTCAAGTGTTATTTCATAACAGAGTGTAAGGAAGTTAGAAACCAAGTTGATATATATGAATTTTGCCAACTGTACTCAATTAACAAATGCTGCACATAGTATTCCTTAAGCTATGCTCATGAATAATTATGAAAACAGCTGCTGCAGGTAGATTTGTGTTCTCTAGCTTGTGAACACAGTGTGCTGCACACAAGGAAATTTACTGTTGCTGTACTCAAAAGCTGATTTTCATATAAGCATATTCATCACTATGAAAAAAACGCTGGAAAAAGAAATCTCCCTATGAACTCATCTGTATGTCTCTGATTCATTTTGTTCTATAATACTTCTGCGATAAAGATTCTTGGGAGATATCTGCCACCCACAAAGTTTGCCCCTTATCGTCACTTTCATGTTGACTAAATCATCTGTTTCCAGAGCCTTACACTTCCTTTTCTAACCAGTACAAAAATTAGCATTACTCTCCTTTTGTGAATTTTATTCTCAATTCTCAATGGAATTCTACCATTTTTTCTTCCTAGAAACTACATTTAAGAATTCAAAAGGCCAGGCGCGGTGGCTCACGCCTGTAATCCCAGCACTTTGGTAGTCCAAGGCAGGTGGATCATGAGGTTAAGAGCTCGAGACCATCCTGGCCAACATGGTGAAACCCGTCTCTACTAAAAATACAAAAATTAGTCGGGCATGGTGGTACGTGCCTGTGGTCCCAGCTACTCGGGAGGCTGAGGTGGAAGAATCGCTTGAACCCAGAAGGCAGAGGTTGCAGTGAGCCACGATTGCACCACTGTACTCCAGCTTGGCTACAGAGCAAGACTCCATCTCAGAAAAAAAAAAAAAAAAGAGAGAGAGAGTTCAAAAAATGGTATCTTTAATTAGCTACAGAGCCCCAAAGTTGGAAAGTTCCTTAAAAATGGTCTGATCCAATTGCCATCTGTTGAATGGACATCTTCTGAATACTATATCTTTCAAGCTCTTTCAACTCTTGTTTACTCTATTTCAACCATAATTCTTTTTGTAGCTATATACAAATTTTATAACTATTTCCTACATTTTTAGTTATTGTTGAAAATACTGAACAGGAGTTGGATGATTCTTTTAATGGTCATTTTTATAACTCTTTTGACAACTTTTCTCCACCTTGTCTATGAAGATTAAATGAAAGTCCTTCCAAAACAGCACTGAAGGACAGATTTTATTTTCTTAGAGAAAATTTAGAGGTATATGAGAGCATTATATAAATTAAAAATAAAAAGTAAAAATGAGCAATCATAGAAAATCATTGTGTTTCATTTCAAACCAAATCAAATGTAACAAATACTATACCTTCTGGAAAGGTTAATTAGAAAGTAGTACTCCATTAGGTCTCATGTATGGTTCACAGAAAGAAAAGAAAGAAGGATGGAAGAAAGGAAAGAAGGAAGAGAGGAAGGGAGGGAGGGAGGCTGGCTCAATATTGGCTCTTCCAGTCTATAGCTGTTCCATCCCAGTCTATTCCGCTTTCATCCTCACAGAAACCCAGTATTGTAGGTTCTGAACTAGTGATAAAACTGAGGCCCAATAACCTGGCCCAGTGACCTTTTTTTTTCACTCATTTGTAGGGAATAGAATGTAATTTGAAACCAGGTCTAAAGTCTTCTTCCTTTGCACTGTGCAAAGGATAATACCCTAGAAGGGTAAGCAATGTAGATAAGATAAGCAGATATATCAACTATTTTTACGCTGAAGCTCATAATATTCAATGAAATAATAAATAATAAAAAACATCTATAGTAGCACTTCTTAGGGCTATCTGAATTAATTTTAGTGGTTATGAACTTGGTATGAACTTGTTCTCTGGTAAGAACTTGTCTAGTCCTTCAATAGTGTAACATACTAAGATGGAATGAGTCTGACTATCAGTTATTTCGGAGGAGGAACTTGACAGTCTCTAGTCTTATTCAGTGTTCAATAACTAAATTATTTTCTAAAAATCTGTTTTATCCTGAATTGGATTCATATTTTGAAACACATGCTTTGCTTTTTAAAATATCTTTTATCTTATGATTATTCATTCCTGAATTACACGAAAAAATAGGACATCACATTTGAATTTTAGGACGGCGATTCGTGGCATCACATCTTTTAGAAATCCGAAGGAATTATTTGGATTTAGATTTACATTCTCCAGAAGTTTAGGCATGAATATAAATTTGCCATAATATCTCTCTAGTGGTCTTAAAATAGTGAGTTTTACTTTGCAGTATGTTGGTATTAGAACAATTAAATATTTATTTATTTGAGTCTTTATTTTCTGAAGCATCTTTATTTGTCTCCTTTTGATGAAACCAAAACAAACCATAAATATGTATTGGCAATTCACATATTTACTATTCTGTATACTTGATATTTTAGCATGTTCAACTCTAAAGTCTAAGATTATTATGTATTTTTAAGTGGAAGATGTATTTATTTTCATAACACAACTAATTATAATCACTACTTTTTTTGGTCATTATATAAGTCTCAAAGAATCAAGGTCTTTGACTTAGGTAGTAAAAAATACTTTCTGTATTTTGTAGGACAGATAATTGATCTGTTCTTTTATTCTATATGTATGCAAAGGTAAAATTTTACCTAAAATATTAAAGATTGGCACTTTCATATTTAGTTTTCTATTACATACCTATATACTATAAATGAGACTACTGACTTTGACAGATTAAAATTGCTGCAGCATTTTTAGTTCTACTGTCATTTAATTTTTACTGCAGTCATGCATTGCTTAATGGCATGTTCTAAGAAATGCGTTGTTAGGCAATTTTGTCTTTGTGCAAACATCATACAGTGTACTTACACAAACCAAATGGTATAGCCCACGACACACCCAGGCAATATAGCATAGCAATTCTACCTAGGCTACAAACCTGTATAGCATGTTACTGTACTGAATTGTATACGTAATTGTAACACAATGATATTTGTGTATCTAAACATATCTAAACATAGAAAAAACACAGCAAAAAATGAGTATATAAGATGAAAATGGTATATGTAGATAGGGCATGTGCTGTGAATGGAGCTTGTCGTATTGGAGGTTGCCCTGGGTCATTAAGTGAATGAGTGATGATTGAATGTGAAGGCCTAGGACATGGTGGTATTGTCGATATTATAAACACTCTACACTTAGACTCTACTAAATTTATTTTAAACTATACTATCTTTGCCTATGATAACTTTTTTACTTTATAAACTTTTTATTCTTTTAAAATTTTGACTGTTTTGTAATAACAGCTTAAAACACAAATGCATTGTCCAGCTATAAAAACTATTTTCTATATTTATATCCTTACTCAAGGATAGACTTTTTTCTATTTTTATTTATTTGTTTTACTTTTTAAACTTTTTGTGTTTAAGATGTACACACACACACACACACACACACACACACACACACACACACACTTTACCCTAGGCCTCCAGAGGGTCAGGGTCATCAATATCACTTCCACCTCCACGTCTTATTCCGCTGGAAGGTCTTCAGGGGTAACAGCACGCATGAAGTTGTCATCTCGTGTAATAGCAATGCCTTATTCTGGAATACCCCTGAAGGACCTGCCTGAGGCTGTTGTACAGTTAACTTTATAGTGTATAAGTAGAAGAAGTGCACTCTAAAATAATGATAAAAAAGTATAGTGTAGTAAATACTTAAACTAGTAACACAGTCGTGTGTTATTATCAAGTATTATGTATTGTACATAATTGTATGTGCTATGCTTTTTCATGACTGGCAGTACAGGAAGTTTGTTTATATAACAAACCACAAACATGTGAATTACGTGCTGTGTTATGATGGCTGGCTTCGTTGGGTGATAGGAATTTTCAGCTCCATTGTAATCTTTTGGGACTACCTTTATATAATGAGGTCTGCTGTTGACCTGAAATGTCATTATGTTGTGCATGACTGTGAATGGTTTAAAAATAATGAGTAACATGCTGTAAAAGCTGGATATTACAAAACAGTCATTACAGGATTTGAATTTTAAAATCATATTAACAAAATGATGTACTATTATATGCTATTTTAATTTGTCCTCATTTATCTTAACAGCTTCCTCTACCAAGACAACATATATCAGCTACAGCAATCATTCAATCTGAAACAGGGAAATGATACAATCTGAAGAAATGTGGTATATGATGTTAAACAATGAACATGAGACCACAAAAATTCACTCCTGGAGATCTCCGTAGACTACAATCAATTAAATCAATAGTCAGTCTTGTAAGGAACAAAAATTAGCCATGAGCCAAAAGTATCAATAAACGGGAAGTGAAGAAACCCGTTTTATACAATAAAACCAATAAGTGTCAAGCTAAAGTATTGCTTACTCATGAGCAGTTAAAAAAAAATCACAAAAGGAAAACTAATGTTAGCTTGTGAAAAAAAAAATGCTGTTGAAATAAATCATGTCTGATGTTATTCTTGTAAGTATTTTTCTGTGATTGTGAGAACTCCCGTTCCTGTCCCACATTGTTCAACTTGTATAAGACAATGAGTCTGTTTCTTGTAATGGCTGACCGGATTGAAGCCCTGGGTTGTGCTAAAAATAAATGCAATGATTGATGCATGCAATTTTTTATACAAATAATTTATTTCTAATAATAAAGGAATGTTTTGCAAATGTTGAGAGTTGTTTCGTTCCAGTTTTAAAGCTAGGGAAAACTCTTCTTTCTAGTTGGCACTTCTACTTTTTTTAGTTCCTTCTATGAAAGCTCTGGTGTTCTGAGGAAACATTTCTTTGAGGAATGTGTTTTTGTACATTTGTGTGCATATGAGGCGATTGTCTTTTATTCCTATATTAAAAGGCATTATTAGTGTAAGACTTTGTGAATATTTCAAGATTTCTGTGGTAGCTTTTCTTAGTAACTGCTTCTTTTATGAAGAATCAAGCACTAGTTTGAGGTAAATTGCTTTGAGTTAATTAACAAATGATGAATTAAACTTTACTTTGGAGAATGTAATATGCAGATTACCATTTGAAAGTACATCAAAATGTGTCACTGTAATTCCCCATTACATTTCTAAATCAAAATTTTTGCATAAAGAAATATCCTGTGGTATGTAGTTTTAAACTGTTCTCACCTGGGCATAGAAATCACTGAAATCAGTGAAGTAATGGGCCTTACCCAGTACGTTCTTCAAAGCACGGAATTAGCATATTTATTCCCTTGGCATCACTATAAGAAGCCACAGTTCAGATAACATGTCAATGCTTTCTTATTTTCCAAATGAAAACATTCATTGGTTCATAGAACAGTAACATGAAAGAAGAAACAGGGAGCCTGTCTCATACTAATAAACCATGCCAGAATGGATAAAAGGAGGCTGATAATGACTTTCGAATCTGTTCCCATTTTTGTCATGGGCTCTTCTATGCCATACGATCCCAGACATCCATCAAGTCAATGGGTCTCCACAATCATTTTGTTAGTGAATGTTCTCTCTGCTGAGTTAACTTGGATGGTTCATTGCACTCCTTATAGATATGGAGAGCTGTCTGTGCTCTGTAGCTTCAACCCAGTTACTGACAGTTACTTTATTTAATAGAGAAGGTTGAAGTAGCATAGCACAGGGTCCTTCAACATACAGTGACATTTCCTAGATACCTATGAAGACGTATTGCTGCATATAGAAGGAAATGTGTATCTACTGGCTTTTTGTTGAGTTTCTCCTAATAGTAATGGTTATTTGTAGATTATATTTAAATCCAGGAGTAAGGGCATTATTTTCAAGTTTTCAGATTATCTGAATTACTGATAATGCAATCCTGCAATCAGGATCCTAAATCCACCTCTAGGTGTGCCTTTCTAGATAAGACCTATACTAAGCAAAATAAACCCATTACTGCATATTAAGTGTATTTTTTTTTGTGCCATGTAGCTCAGTATCAATAGCCATACAAGAAGTAATTATAATCATATTTTAAATTTTAAGTTGACAATTTTCTTCGTTTTGGATATTGTTCATGGTTTGTAAGATTTTTTTTCTTCATTTTAACTATCTGTATGTTTAGTTGCTTGAATTATGTAAGCCTTGCATTTCATTCAGAGAGCAAAACTCAAGTACATTTTTGTTTACTAATTTCATTTACGAATTGACTCTAATCAGGTTCAGTGGATGTGGCAGGGTGATTATGAGAGCAAAACTGGCTCTCAGGCCACATGTGGGTTTTTATTATTATTGTTACCTTTTAAAAAAATGTTAAAGTTCTAGGAAGAAAAAATGCCAAGCATAATTCATGACATTTCAAAATTATTCTTCCTCCTACAAACCTACCAATGGGTTGTACTTTAACAAATAATTGATACCTGTTTGAGGTTATACAAAATCTTACGTAATTCACAATAAAGTTGAATAGTAACTCATGGATTTACATATACCAATCATCATTTATAACATTATCTCAGTGGGAAACTTTCCACTGATGAAAGTACCATCTTTTTCAAGTAGTGGGAGGATAAACTCCCTCAACCTCTTACAGTTGGAGCTGGAGAATTCTTTCTTCCACTGTATTTGTTTTCTCAGGGATTTTGCTGAGGGCTTGGGAGGTAGTCAGATAGGGTGGGACAATGGTGGTGAGGCATCCTGTAGGAAGGATTTATTATGTGCCAGTAGTGGTTCGTAAGTCCCATGCTTTAAAATGAACTGTCTGTGTACTACAGATAAGCAAATGCAAAGTTGCACAGAAAAAAATGCAGTATTATATTTTTTAGAATTGACCTTATGTTTTATTCTGGCCAAGAAATGTCACATCTAATCTCTACTTGCCAGAGGGAATGCTAAAAATGTAGCCTGAGGTAATATTCAGCAAATGTCAGTAGTAGACAATGAGAGATATATTAGTGTGACCTTGGGCCAAATCTGACCTCAGTTTTTAAAATATTTCTAGCTTATAATAGTTAATATTTTAAAATGTCTACATCGATGATAGTTGGTATGTCACAAACTAATCTTTTAAACAAAACTACTCATAAATTTAAACTTGAGGGATGACTCTTGAAATATGAACAGGAACTGAATAACTCAGTTTTTAGTATTTATCAGAAATTTCTACAGAAAATGTGGCATTTCAGATGAACAAGATTTTACATTTTTAGAAATTAAATACCATATTACATGAAATCTCTCTAGTAACAGAAGTTTTTGTCATTTATGTTTACTTACCCTTTTAATATAATTTCTATATTATTTACCAATATTTCTTGACAGTGTAGAAATAATAATTTTCTAAACTATATTAAACATCAATATTGATGTTTTATTCAGTCAGCATTGGAAGAAACGACATTCTTAAATCCTATTATGCAACCTTATCAATTTTTTTACTTCATTTTTGAGTTTCTCCTAATAAATTCCTAATTAAAAAATTGCTTGTTTGTCTTTTCATTCACATTCTAGAATGAAATGACCAGAAGTAACAATGAGGCTGCATGCAAGAATGAGTGATAATGCCAAATTATAGAATACTCTTTTTGTATACAATGATCTTTAGAAATGTTTCTTTTTGCTTTTTATGGTTCTCCTTTAATGAAGATGAAAATAGTGTAGAAAAATTTGACCACAGCTAGAAAAATGAAATACTTCCTTAAGAAGAAATTATTGTCTATGAATGATCAGAAAGTTTCTGACTGCCACTTAGCAAGTGTCATATTATGAGGGTAGTAGAAGAAAACAGCACATTATTTTATTTTTAAAAAACCTATTTTCAATGACAATTCCATTAGTTTTTCTCCTTCAAAATTTTTTTGTATCATAATCTTTAGTGGTGGTGTTACTTTTGGGCATTCTTTAATTTAATTTAATCCTCCATAGAACATTCAGAATAATTTTGTCTGTTGAACTCAGTCTGTTATCACTGTAAAGTCTAATATTTTATTTTGATTTATATATCTGCTTTAAGAGTGATAAGGATGAACAAAAACAAATTTGACATATGCAGTGTTTTTTCCAGTTGCCTATTGCTTAGGTGGTTACAGTAAAATTAAGTTTTACTAAAAACTTGTTACAAAGTCATAAAGTACCAAGCATGGATCAAGGCCTATGAAAAACCAAGAATTATCCATGTAATAACTTGGATGGGAAGAATGGGTGATGTGTTTATAGAAAACAGGAAAGACAAACGATGAATGTAATGCTTCAGGTTTTAAAGTAAGCAGTAAGCTTTATGAGGTTACTTGTCAATCAACTAATTCCCATTAGGTAAAGTCAATAGAATATAGGGTAATTTTGAGAGCTAATAAAAAAATGTTAGTGTTAATTTTGTAAAAGTTAAAAAAAACTCTCATAACAAAAGTAAAATGAACAAGTCATGGATTTTATTCAGTTCATTACCTAAAGAGGGAACTAATGAGATCTAGAAACTAGTCCAAAGAGCATTAGAGAAGCTAGCAATATATATATATATATGTATTATATAAATAAATATTGAGATAAATGAGAGGATTAGTTACAAAACTGGCTTACTATCCTACAATATAATAATAAACCATAACATATCAGATAATATGTTCCATTGGACAGACATTATTTGCATTTCTACTGGATGAAACTACTAATTAACCCCTTTGCCTAGAGTTGGAAAGTAGCTTTGTTGCTAGAATTTCAAATGAAGCCCTCTACTGAGAGAATGGCCATTCATATCTTTTGCCTCTTGCTAAATTTTGGATGATTTCTCTGATAAGAGTGATAATTTATTGATTTACTTCCCTAATTATAAACATTATATTGTCAACATATGAATAATAAAGATCATAAACACACATAAAATTACATGAAGATGAGTTAGTAATGGAGAAGCTCTGATACAGGGCTGTTTGAATTATTCTTTCCTACCTCAAATCTTAACTGTATCTCCAATTCAGAACTGAATTGTATAGATAATATGGTGAATAACTGTGAATAAAAGTGTACTTGCCTTCAGGTAACATCACCATCTGACAGTTCCACAAATAATTTGTGAAAGTGTGAGTTACTCATTTTGTCCCCTACATACTGCCATCTCTAGTAAGTACTTTCTTTCCTCTTTTGTAGTATATTACCCTAAAACGGGAAATCAACTTTTCAAGAGTGTCCCTGAAGATGACAAACTGTGAATAATTTACTTATCTCCGTGAGTTCCTTCTGCTTGTCATTGGCTATCAACCCTGGCCCTTCCTAACAAAGCCTTCTTCAAATCCTGACCCCTGACAACTTCCAGACAGGAGAAGCAAGAATGAAAGGAGCCATCTTAATCAAAGACGGGGAGAGGAACCAGGTAGGATTAGTGGTGCTCTGCTTTTCCATAAACATCCTAGGATTTAATAATCTCTATCTACCCCTTACTTCTGTCTGCCATCCTAAGCTCTGTAGAGCAGGGTAATGGTGACTCTAGGACTGTGGGACTCCCTTTAATACTTTCCTCTTTCAATAATTCAACCCAATTACTTTTCTCTGTCAAACTTTCCTCTACTTCCAATATACACAGATATCATAGAGGCATATCAAAAGCCCCAGGGGAAGCTATCACAGCTGAATTTTCAGTAATTAACAATGTAATTATAATGGTTTAATCATTTATTTTGTTCAGAAACTACTGAGTACCTGCTATGTAGCAAACATTGTGTAAGTGCTGAGAATATAACAGTAGAAAAAAGTATTCCCTGGTATCATGGCATTTATATTTCTATAGAAGACATGAATAGTAAACAAGATAAATACATAAATGTGGACAAAATAGAAAGTGATAAACGCTGAGAAGAAAAATAAGTCAGGGAAAGTGGTGGATAGGAAAATAAGATGACATTTGAGTACAGCTCTAGAAAGATGAGTGGTTAATCTAGGCAGTGCCTTGGGAAAGAGAATTTCAAGCTAAGAGCAACAAGGATACAGACTCTGAAGCGGCAGCTTGTCTAGACCAAGAAAAGGTGAAGGAAGTTGATGGTGGAGTATAAGATGTTGTAGGGTGGTCTGGGTGCGGTGGCTCAGGCCTGTAATCCCAGAACTTTGGGAGGCCGAGGTAGGTGGATCACAAGGTCAAGAGATCGAGACCATCCTGGTCAACATGGTGAAACCCCGTCTCTACTAAAAATACAAAAAATTAGCTGGGTATGGTGGTGCGTGCCTGTAATCCCAGCTATTCAGGAGGCTGAGGCAGGAGAATTGCTTGAACCCAGGAGGTGGAAGTTGCAGTGAGCCAAGATGGCGCCATTGCACTCCAGCCTGGGTAACAAGAGCAAAACTCGGTATCAAAAAAAAAAAAAATGTTGTAGGGCCTAGTAAGCCATTGAAAGACTTTTACATTTTACCCTCAGTGACAGGAAATCATTACAGGGTTTTGAGCAAAAAGATAACATGGTAAGTATTAATTTTAATTGAGTCATTCTGAATTATCTGAGATGAAATTAGCCTTAGAGAAGGCAGTATCAGGAACACAGTCTTCCATTAGAAGATTTTTGGGTAATCTAGACTGGAAATTACCACGACTTGGACTGGGCAAAGCAGTGGAGGTAATGAGAAGTGGTCAGACTGTGTAAATTTTGAGCAAAGATCTGCTATCAGGATCTGCTTTAATTATTATGTTGTCTTCTGGTATATAAGCTCCCTGTCTTTCAAGTGCTTGCCTTTTTTTTTCATTCATTATTTTATCCATTCAATCATTCACTTTTTCATTCTTAAAATAAGATCAATGTGAAAATTGATATATTGATTGTTATGTGGAGGTACCAAGAGCTTACCAACTGGGAGTGATAATATCTAATAATTATAATAAGTATAATAATAATTATAATAGTTAAGATTATCAGGCACTTATATGTCAGACACCTTGCTAAGTGCTATAGATTAAATTTTGCAGTCACCTTCTGGGCTAGATACTATTACCACCCCTGCTTATAGATGATGAACTGGAAGCAAAAATTGATTAGCTAGCTTGCTGTAGGTCATAGCATACATAGGTGCACAGCTGGGACTGAGCTGCAGTTTCAGACAAAATGTGCCAAAAGAGAGAACAAAATGTCATAGGGGCCAGAATAGAGACACTCACATTCAACTGGGAAAATTAGGTACAAGCCTGTGAAAGAAATTCCTGGAATTCTTCAATTTGGTTGTTGATCTCAGTGTGTCATGAATTAGAACCTGTTTCTAGGGCAGTTATCAAATCTTCATGGCTTGTGAAATAGATTTAGGTTGAGGGATAGTCTTTGGGTAAATCCAAGTTAGTGTCAACACTAACTAATTTGACAGTTTTTATTAATTTGCCCATAATGTGAAGCTTTTAGTTATCCATGCACATCACAAGACCAGATACCCAATGTAAGCCTTTTTCTTTTCATAGTTCATGGTTTATTATATTACATTGAAAATTTTTCAAGCACGATGAAATTAGAAAAAAAATGACAAGAATACTTGAGGGACTTATTTACAACTTAGGTTCACAGAAGTTAACCTAGTTGTATAATATGCCATATTTAACTTTATTCAGAAGTTCATCCAAATTGTAAGTGCGCTCTTGTTATACTCCTAGGATGGCAAGCTATGATTGTTTCTTTCATGCACAAGTAGTTTCTTAGGTAACCAGTGCATTGACTACTTCATAATACATAGCGCATTATAAACAGAAAGATCAGGGCCAAAGATATTAAAGCTCAATGTCAAATCATTTCCCAGTAATTGAGCCACAATACTGGGCTAACACCTCCTCTCCTGGACAACATGACCCCACCGTCACCATTCCATCTTAAATACTGTTATTACCTAATGACTATTTACTAGACTTATAACCTTAGTATTGGTGTTAATAGAAGCTGTCTACATTCCAGAAGTCTATTACAATGGAAACTCTTGGCAGAGCAAAAAAGGTAGACTTGGCAGTAATCTTACTAAATTTTTTTGGCAGGTCTAAACCTTCTAGATCAGGCGTCCTCAAACTTTTTACACAGGGGGCCAGTCTACCGTCCCTCAGACCATTGGAGGGCCGCCACATACTGTGCTCCTCTCACTGACCACCAATGAAAGAGGTGCCCCTTCCTGAAGTGCAGCGGGGGGCCGGATAAATGACCTCAGGGGGCCGCATGCGGCCCATGGGCCGTAGTTTGGAGACGCCTGTTCTAGATCATAGAGGAGAGGTAAGGTCTAAACCTTCTAGATCACAGGGGAGAGGTAAGGTGTTTGGATACTTAGCTGACATTCATCTTCACTGGATGTATCAACCAATTTAGCGAAAAAGGTTTTCTAGATGTTTTAAAGTTGTAACCGTCTAAGTCCTGTTTCAGTTATCTTCACGCCCCAGTAACTGTGCACATGCACACACACATAAACACATATACTAACATGGGTAATGATTTTTAAGAAGCAAAAGCTAGACCCAGTTTGAGTCACCTGAAAGAAAAATTTCAAATTTGAACATTTTTAGACCTATGTTGTATTGTAGCTAAGATTTCAGAATATGCATCTTTCATCAGCAGGGATCTGAGATCTGAAATAGATGTTGAATGGGGCCCTGGGGCTGTTGGACAGGCACAATAGGCCACAAAGATTTTATGGAGTGGGTCACTGAACCAGAACACAGAAGGGTTTAAGTGTTAGGCCTTAACTCTTATGAAGTTGTAATAGACTATTATGGCAGAAACTTCTTATCAGCAGGTACCTAAATACCAGTTTACACAGTAGGGATAGTTAATTAACAGTGACAACTGTCACTTATTGATAAGATTATTTTTACTAGTAACCAACAAGAGAATTCAACTGATTCAACATACTTTATTTCTAAAGGTATTGACTATATAGTATTGAAATATAATTACCATATTTATGGATCTCATTCTGCCTATAGGATATAAAAAGTGGTGTATTTAATATGAAAAATAAAGAGATAATGTCTTCTTAGTACATTCCTTATTGCTGTCAGCTTTAGAAATTCACAAGTGTGTTAAAATATATTTAACTTAATTTTCACCATTAACAATAATGATTCATGCTTTCAATCGGTATATGTTCTGAGATCAGTATTAAAATCCAGGATAAAGTGACTCTTGCTGAATTAAGCTAAATAAATACTTAAAATTGCTTCAAACATGTAGTAATGACAAAGATCAGCCAAACTATGGAATTGAAATCTTTAATGGACATATTTTGTTTAAAGGTCATGCACAGGTCACTTGCATACCCACATGCTAAAATATTTCTTTTTAACTTTTCATAGCTGGATAAAATCAATTTATGATTGTGTAGAGCACAGACGCTTCTTTTCAATGGAAAATTTAGCAGCAAATATTTAAGGTATGTTCTAAAATTGTATAATTTTAAAGGCTTAATATAAAGGCTGTAAGTATGGTATGGTTGGTCCACCTACTAAGCTGGCTGGCATTATATTTTGAGGCATAAAATATAAAAAGAAGCATGTATATCGTGTATCAACAAATGGTGATGATTATCTAAACTAAAATATGAGAAGCCTACATAAATATATCTGGGCAAGTCATTTTACAAGATAGGTAATGAGCAAACAGGAAGCTCAGTGCTCAGGTTTCTGCTGCGCAAATATATTAACATTTCATCATTCTCGATATCATAGAATGACCTAAAACTAGGAATTTTTAAGGCAGTCCATAAATCTTTAAGCCTAAAATTAGTTCAAAATAGAAAGTTTTAAAAGATTATCCATATCCATATATCTGCCTTTCTTCTCTTTTCTGATTAGTACCCACTGGCCCCAGCAGTTCACTTTGAGGGTACATAGGGCACAAATATTTCAAAAAATATATAAAATGAAAATGCTTTAAATATGGTTTTAATCCAGTGCTTCCCAAGAGTTGTCTGAAAACCACTTGTATCAGGATCAATAGGAGTGTGATATATAAGGTAGATTCTGAAAACCTGCTGAATTCTACTGAGTTAGAATTTCAGAGTGTAGGAGTCTAGATTTTAAATTAGTACTTTTGTCAGAGTCCAGTACTCAATATATTTGAGAACCGTTCAACTGGAGGGATAAGTTGAAGGAACTCATATACACAGTGCAATCTAAGTATAGTTTTTTTTCTGTTGAACCTTGTTATTTTTAGCCTAACTTCGATCAGTTCTCTGTACTGCGTTACAATTACTTATAAGTATATGAAGATTTTAACAGAATATGAAATAACAGTAGTGTTTAAATGGCCAAGACCATTTATAGTTCCTATATGATATGAAGACTTTATCTCAGCATTCTTCTTAATCTAAATGAAAAGTCTTTTCCATACAATAGTGATTTATCATTCTCTATTTAATAAATCCTAGAGCCAATAACATTACTTTTCAGTCTGATAAACTTGAAAAGACTTTCCTATGGTCTCCCTCCCCATTCCAGCACCACACCCTACCATTAGTATTATTGCATTTAAACATGCATATGCATATACATAATACAATTAAAAGTTAAATAGACATAGTTTGTTATGTCATGGATCACTAGGGAGTAAATATAGCATGCAAAATCGATTAGATTCTAACTATTGGCAATACAGTGATACATAATGAGTCTACCTTATAGAAATTACAAATTATACTTTAAGAATCCTAAAAATGTTGACCTGTGTGCATACCCAAGTTTAATGTCGTCTCTCTTCTTGGTCCATATTCCTCCTCATGTTACCTAACTTGGTTTTTTTCTCTCTCTCTTTTTCTCTTTTTAAAAAATGATGGAATGCATGTATGCATAAATAAAAAATACTTACATACTCATGTGTTTTTCTCAGCATTTTGCCTCTCTATGACATGGAGTAAAGCCTATTGAGACAACAGAAGCTCTCTCTATTGAAATCAGAACCTAACAAACCCTGTTTGGGAATGACCTCTTCCCTAGTTGAATAGTTGGATAATGGTGTGTGGTTTGTCATGCCACTGCCTTTGTTTTCTGTAAATGATAACATTTGTCTTTGCATTAGGTCAGTATGATGTAATACTCTTTAAAGGCAATGGACCTCATTCAGTTTTAAAATACAGCGTAGTGTCTAACTAGTACCTGTGAGAGTCAAGTGCTCAATAAAATTTGAGAACCGTTAGATCAGATGGATGAAGTGAAGGAACTCTCTTAAATCACTGAAGTGTTACTCCAATAATTCTATCAAATCTGAGGTGTCACCGTTGCAGTCATAGTTGAAGAGAAATAGTAACAAACTGAAGAATAATCAGAACATGAACTGAAATCATTATACTATAGAAAGTTTTGAAGGAAAAATAAAAAGAACTAAGCATCTCAAGTTAGAAGAGAAAACTTAGGTCAAGAGAAAACTAATACCAGATACTTGGGCTAGCTTAGAAGAGGGATTGAATTTGGTTAAGTTATAAGACATATTTAAACTGTCTCGCAATGTTACAAGGTTTCAGACAGAAGCTACATGACTGTCTCTTAGAAATGTGTAGAAATTTCTTGCTTTAAACTATCAGCTGTGACTAGATAACCCCTCAGTTTATTCCAGCAATCATGTGCTAGTCACCTACTATGAGCCAATCATCCTGCTAAGGGCTGCAAGAAACATAAAGGAATTAAAGACACAGTCTGTTTTCTCAGTTGTGATAGATGTTAGAAGAAAAGCTAAAAAAAAAAAAATCCTATGGGGTTTCACAGTAGGGACATGTTTAATCTCTAAGTTTCTCAGATTTATGAGTCCCTTTTGAGATTCATCATGCAGTTATTAGAGTGACATTGAATAGGTTTCAAAATCTATCAACTAGGACTAACATGTAAAAGAAAAATCATCTTAGATAGCAGAGGAGTCTACATGACTCTAACAAGTATATCATGAGCAGACAAGAATACCATGAGCAGAGACTGGCATGGGTAAATGTGGGAGATTATAGGATGTTTCTAGAAAATGATTTTTTAATTATCTGCTCAGAATGACTAATATGCCAGTGTGATGCAGGTCTTTCAGGTTTAAATGTATAAAATTTATATTCACTGACAAAAAGCAAATATGAACACATTAAAATTTATTTTAAAACTCATCTCATTGATCTCTACTTTAACAGCAAACTGTATAGATAATATTAAATAGTTTCCTGACTTTCAGCCTAATCTGAATTTCAGGTTTCTAGAAATGATATAATCTATTTTTGTTTTGTCTTATATAGTTTTTTCTTTTTCTTTTTTAAGTTCATGCTTGTCGTTTCTGAACAAAGTTTCATGAAATGTTTTTGAACATTATTGTGGCTTTTACTAGATGGATACTGCTAACCCTTAGTAAGTTGACAAGGAGACAGAGGAAGACCTACCTCAACCTTGTTCTTCTTCTGCCCTTTAATCTCCAATGGACCTCTTCTATTGGCAGAACCCAAGAGAGGTTTTTTTTTTTTGCTTCTTTGTTTTTTGAGACAGAGTCTTACTCTGTCACCCAGGCAGGAGTGCAGTGGCACGTCTTGGCTAACTGCAACCTCTGCCTCCCAGGTTCAAGCAATTCTCCTGCCTCAGCCTCCTGAGTAGCTAGTATTACAGGCATGCACTACCACATCCAGCTAATTTTTGCATTTTTTTTTTTTTTTTTAGTAGAGATGAGGTTTCACCATGTTGGCCAGGCTGATCTCAAACTCTTGACCTCGTGATCTGCCCACTTGGCTTCCCAAAGTGCTGGGATTACAGATGTAAGCCACAGCACCCGGTCCCAAGAGATATTTCTGATGGCTTCCATGTGTGTCAGCATAAAAGGCTCAGAATAGAATGTATGAAGCTAGAGAGTGCTCTTGGAGAGTTCAGTAAAGTAGATCATTGATTATTTTTTGCAAGGCTCCTTTCTATGTATTTGGGGTACAATGATACAGTGAACAGTTTCTGCCCTTCAGTAACTCAGATGAGTAAATAGGGAAATTCCTAGTGGTTTGTGAACATTTTCTTAGAAATAGGCATGGAAGACTCAGAACAAATAGAAAGGACTTAACCTATAGTAGCTTCCTTCTCCTATGCACCATCAGTATTTACATAGAACCACAATTGCCACAAAAATAAAACAGAATAAAGATGAAATTAATGGAGTAGCACAGTTTCCAAGTCCCATTTTGCCTTCACAAAGCTCCAAATCCAGAGATATTTTTGTGAATACAGCTGATTATTTATTTATACAGGCTGCATACCTCATTCTATTGTGCTTCACAGATATTTTGCTTTATACAAATTGAAGGTTTGTGGCAACCCTGCCTGAAGCAGTTCTAGCAACATGATATGTCCATCAGCATGTGCTCACTTCATGTCTCTGCGTCATGTTTTAGTAATTCTCAAAATACTTCAAGCTTTATTATTATTACTATAAATACATCTGTTATGGTGATGTTTGATCAATGATCTTTGATGTTACTATTGTACTTGTTTTGGGGAGCCGCAATACACTACCCATAGGATGACAGACTTAACTGATAAATGTATGGTCCGACTGCTCCATCAACCTCCTGTTCCCCCATCTCTCTCCCTTTCCTTGGGCCTCCCTATTCCCTGAGACACAACAATATTGAAATTAGGCCAATTAATAACCCTATAATTACCTCTAAGTGTTCAAGTGAAAGGGAGAATTGCATGTCTCACACTTCAAATCAAATGCTAAAAATAGTTAAACTTAGTGAGGAAGGCATGTTCAAAGCTGAAACAGGCTGAAAACTAGACCTCTTACATCCAACCACTAGCCAAGTTGTGAATGCAAAGGATAAGTTTTTGGAGGAAATTAAGAGTGCCACTTCAGTGAACTCATTAAAGGTAAGAAAATAAAGCATTATTGCCAACATGGACAAAGTTTTTGTGGCCTGGATAGAAGATCAAACCAGCCACAACATTTCCTTAAGCCGAAACCTAATCCAGAACAAGGCTCTAACTTTTCTGAATTCTAGGAAGACTAAGAGAGGTAAGGAAGCTGCGCAAGAAAAGTCTGAAGCTAACAGAGGTTACTTTGTAAGATTTAAGGAAAAAATAATCTCTAACATAAAAATGTAAGGCGATGCAGTAAGCACTGATAGGAAGTTGCAGCAAGTTATCCAGGCAACCTGGCTCAGACAAGGAATGGAGGCGGCCACACTAACCAAAAGATTTTCAGTGTAGATGAAACAGCCTCTATTAGAAGAGGATGCCATCTAGAACTTTCATAGCCAGAAAAAAAGCCCATGCCTGGCTTCAGAATTTCAGAGGACAGTTTGACTCTCTTATTAGGAACTAATGAAGCTGGTGACTTTAAATTGAAGCCGATTTAAAGCCATTGGCCATTCTGAAAATACTAGGGCTCTTTTAAGAATTATGATAAACCTACTCAGCCTGTGTTCTATACATGGAACAACAAAGCCGGAATGACAGCACATCTGTGTACAACATGATTTACTGAATAATTTAAGCCCACTCTTGAGATGTGCTTCTTAGAGAAAAATATCCCTTTCAAAATATGACTGCTCATTGACGATGCACCTGGCGACCCAAGAGCTCTGATGGAGATGTACAAGAAGACTATGGTTTTCATGCCTGCTAACATAACATCCATTCTGTACCCAGTAGATCAAGGAGTAATTTTGATTTTCACGTCTTATTATTTAAGAAACACACATTTGTAAGGCTATAGCTGCTATAGATAGTGATTATCCTCATGGATCTAGGCAAAGTAAGTTGAAAACCGTCTGGAAAGTATTCATCATTTTAGATGCCCCCAAGAACATAAATGATTTATGGGAGGAGATCAAAATGTCAACATTAACAGGAATTTGGAAGAAGTTTATTCCAACTCTCATGAAAGACTTTGAAGATTCAAGGCTTGAGTGGCAGAAATAGCAAGAGAACTGGAATTAGAATGAAAGCCTGAAGACGTTTGTGATTGCTGCAATGTCATTTTACACTAAAGGAGTTTTTTCCTTGAATGAGCAAAAAAAAAAAGTGATTTCTTGAGACGGGATCTACTCCTGGTGAAGATGTTGTGAATGCTGTTGAAATGACAACAAAGAATTTAGAGTATTGAGTAAACTTAGTTGATCAAGCAGCAGGAGGGTTTGAGACTATAGAATCTAATTTTGAAATCAGTTCTGTTTTAAGTCAAATATTATCAAACAGCATCACATTTTACAGAAGAATCTTTCATGAAAGGAAGAGTCGATCAATGCAGCAAACTTCATTGCTGTCTTATTTTTAGAAATTGCCACAGCCACCCCAACCTTCAGCAACCACCACCCTGATCAGTCGGCAGCCATCAACATTGAAGCAAAAACCTTCACCAGCAAAAAGGTGACTTGCTGAGAGCTCAGATGATTGTTAACATTATTAAATAATAAAAACTTTCAAAAGTTAAGTTGCGTACATTGTTTTTGGACATAATACAATTGCATACCATAAACTACAATATAGTATAAATATAACTTTTATATGTACTGGGAAACCAAGAAAACTGTGAATTGATTTATTGTGATAGTTGCTTTACTGTAATGGTCTGGAACAGAACCTAAAATCTCTCCAAAGTATACCTGTAGAAAAGAAAAGAAAAATAGGTTAAACTTCTTAAAATTTAATATCTAACATTCTTATGACTAAACTCACTTAAAATAACCTCAACAACAAAAAATGAGAGGAGAAAGAAATATGTTTTGCAGCTCCATAAATCAAGTATAAGTTATGGTGAATTTGCCAGAAAGAAAGGTCCACTCTCTTTTAGGTTAAGAGATGACACGGTAGATATTTTATACAGCAGAGTTTTGTTTTGTTTTTTGTTTTTATTTCTAGATCTTAGATCCCTGACCCAAGAAACACACAGGCTTTGATTTTGTGAGGATACAAAGTGATCATTTAGCCTTTGGGCCTTGACTACTTTATCTGTAAAATGGAAGTAATAGATTTTCTATTTCCGTCAGAATACGTCAATTTCGATAACTAATATGAACCTCATAAAAAAATATTTTGAGCTCCCTGGAGGTCAGCTACTAGCTGGGATAAAGTGGGTTATTAAAACAGCACTTCTTGAGCTATTGGTACTTACAACAAACAAAAACAAAATATATCATATCCTGTTGAAATTGCCCCGAGATAGAAAGAGTACAATTATCCAAGGTTTAAATTGATTGCAGAGTGTCTGTGAACATCTGGACTTCTATAAAGTGTGTCTTTGGAGCCCTAAGATCTGTGGGCTATTTGCAGAAGTGGACTGCTCTTATAGAAGAGGTAAGAATAATACAGTCTTTCTGTTCTTGAACATTTTATTGTCCTGGTAGGGTCAGAAAGGAGGTAAAATTCCTTTTCCCCTGCAGTCTCAGCCACAGTAATGTTGCCATTTTTAAATGAGGGGATGGAGGTAGATTTTTCTCTCCTTTGGAAGAATCAGGGTGTAACCTTTAAAGAGAGGCAGCAGATGTGGAAATAGCACAGGTTGTTTCAGGCAACTGAATTTCAAATCTGACTTTGACAGTATGTGTGGTATTGAATAAATCTTCTCAGGTCCTGCATTTATGAAACCAAGCCCATTGAGCCAGACTCTCTAGAAGTGACTTTCAGGCTCTTGTCTTTGGAGAAAGTCTCTTAGGGGACTCTGATCAGTAGCCCATTCATTGGAGCAGATGAATTTCCTAACATCATTTTTCTGTTTAAGAAATGGTATTTTGCAGTCTAACACCCTTTTTCCACAACTCTTCAGATCTCCATTGCAGCCCTTAGTTTTCCATGACAAAAAAAAAAAAGAAAGAAAGAAAGAAAGAAATTTGTCTGTATAGACCTATGCATAGCAACCACAGTTTCAGTCAGGCTCTGCCTCTCCCATAGGCACAGAAAAAAATAGTGATGTCATGAGAGACAGTTCTGTTTTCTTATCTTGTGTAGGTAAGTTAAAACAGAAGACATTGGTTAGCTAGTTCTATTTCAGCCAATATTCCTAACCTTGAAATATAACTCAGAAAATGAAAAGTCATTTGATCACCAACATAGAGTAGGGTTAATAAAAAATAACAACCTAAAAATAGGGAGAAGAGAAAGTAGAAGTAATATTTGGGTCTTGTTCTCGGGTACTTTGAAAAGATTATTTTAAAGGTGGCATTTGTTGAAGGGATGCAAATATGCAGAATCTTGGCCTCAGGCACAACTGCTCCTCTGAGAGTTTCCTGGGAATACACAGATGTACATGCACACACACACACACACACACACACACACACACACACTCTCACATACAACAGAGGCAAGGAGACAGAATAACTAATCATTACTCTTACCAGCTGGAGTTGAAACCTACATTCCAAAGCAAGACCTAAAGCATTTGTTCTCAAAATGTGGTTCCCAGACTAGTATCTAAATATTACCTGAAGACTTGTTAGAAGTGCAAATTCTCCGGCCTCATCTCAGAACTACTCAGTCTGCCATTCTGAAATGGGGCTTAGCAATTTGTGTTTTTTAAGGAGCTCTGCTGGGGATTTGGATGTATTACTCAAAATTTAAGAACCACTGACTTTCAAAGATCATCAACTATGGTCACAAGATCTTCCTACTTTCTCCAAAGTCTATCCCAGGTCTTTGGTTTTAAATTCAAAACTAGGGAAGGCAGATGTAAAGTTAGAGGAAAAGGAGTGAAAGGTAGAATAAGAGAAAGCATTTACTTCAATGCCCCAGGGCATTTGGGACACCTGCTATTGATCTTTTTAAACCAGGGTAACAGCTGTTGGACTGACAAAAATGCACTGCGGATGGAGGCAGAGAAGTGGCCGATTACCCAAAAGGCAGAATCACTGTTGTGCTTACAGCAATAGTATTTTTGGGTAAACTTTGCTCAACATTTATTTTACTCTCTAATGATGTTTTCATTAAAAATGACCTATGAATGAAGCACCATAATCCTTAAGTGTGTAGGGCCTTTAAATATCTTTTTTTAATAATAAAAAAAATCCTAATTTTTTTAGGACAAAAATCTTGTCCCAAAATGGAAGTGAGAGGAAATAAAAGGAGTATGCACTCAAGAGTGTCAGAGAGCTAGCTAGCAAGGCTTCTCATCCAGTTATCAGGCATTGATCGATTGCCCCCTTACCATTCAGATTCTGTAGACATTAATGAAGCTATTGGCTGTAACCATTCTCTTTTTGCTCCACATTTGCTGGTTGATGTTTTGAGTCTGTATTCTCAATCTAATGTAACAACTGATCTCATTGGGTTGAGAGGGTCTTATTCTTGTGGGGGAGTGAGGGGTAGGCAATAAGTTCACAATCTTCCCCTAGATGTTGACAGTTCTTATGGACTCAGGATGTCGGTTTTCAGAGGTCGTACCTCTTACTGTCACTCTTGCACAAGAGAGAAAGAAAGTTAGGTCAACTTTAACTCTACTAAACTGTTCAAAGTAACACAGCCTGTTACACTGGCCAAACCAATGCTACTTCTAAGGCACAGCAATAGGTGACTATTCAATTTTAAGTTATTAAAATAAAATTTAAAATTCCATTCCTCGGTTGCACTTAGCCATTTTTATTATTTATTTTTTTTATTTTTTTAATGCATTTTAGGTTTTGGGGTACATGTGATGAACATGCAAGATTGTTGCATAGGTACACACATGGCAGTGTGGTTTGCTGCCTTCCGTCCCCTCACCTGTATCTGTCATTTCTCCCCATGCTATCTCTTCCCACCTCCCCACCCCCCCGCCCCTCCCCCATTTCCCCTCAATGGACCCCAGTGTGTAGTGCTCCCCTCCCTGTGTCCATGTGTTCTCATTGTTCAACACCTGCCTATGAGTGAGAATATACGGTGTTTGATTTTCTGTTCGTGTCAGTTTGCTGAGAATGATGGTTTCCAGGTTAATCCATGTCCCTACAAAGGACATGAACCATTTTTAAAGTGCTCAGTAGCCACAGGTGGCTGGTAGCTGCCATGCAGATGTAGAACATCACACAGCTGGAGGTGTTAGAGGGAATTAAAGGCGAGGGTGTGGTGATAATTTAACATTAATAGTCACAGATCACAGAAGTGCCAGTGTGACATAGAGTCCACTTAGCATCTCTGAACACAGGGAACATGCTTCTGTGTTGAAGGTCAATCAGAAGGAAACTATCCTGCACCCTAGGCCATTAGGAGTTTCAGGAACACAGCTTTATAATCACAGAATCTCTGTGCAGGCTTCTGTCCTGTCATCACTGAAGAGAGCCACTGACTCTGTTTCCCCACCATCCCTACTACCTGTGATACTCTCTGCACCCTTCCTTTATTTTATAATATAGACTCCTATTATGGGCAAAGTCAAATAAGCAAACATAACCAACTGCCTGAAATTTCTATTTATCCTGCCTGATTGTAGTTACAGTACTGTCTTTTTGTTTTCTCAGTGATTGTACCAGGAACCATTTACCTGATAGGCATGGAAGGTCAGCGTGTCTTTCAAGTTTTTCTAAATGCTTTTCTCAGATTTCCTTTGGGTCAGAGTAATTATAACATAGTAAGCAATGAGGACCAACAGTGCTAGCAGTCTCTTTCCCCCCGTACCCTACTTTTACAAGATAACTATGTATCATATAAAATAATTGCATTTGTTTCAGTACCCTTCTTTTTCCTCATATTGCAAGATAATTGTGAGAAAGAGGCCAAGTAAATAGAGGGAAATTTCTAGATTCCCATTAGCAGTTTTATTCTTATAGTCGAGGGACTAGCAATGGTTGTTTCTCCAGCTGACTGATGAATATGGGAGAAGGAGAGTTAACTGGGTAACGGAGCTAATTGTTTCTGTAGAATAATAAGCAAAAACCATTTAGCAAATACCATAGATACTCCTCGCAGCTGTGTGTGTGTCTGTGGGTGTGAGTTTTGTTTGCTGATGTGGCTTGAAGGCCTCTTATGAGCTCTACCAGTCCAGTCCAATTTATGATTCTCACCTGGCATAGAATAATTGTAATGCATTATGCAGCACCGTATTTCTGAATTTACTTATCAGCAACTCTGTTTCTGAAAAGATTGGAGGAAAGTGTTCCCTGTAAATATTAACACTTTTGAGAAAAATTAAATTTAATCATATAAAGGGTGGCTATAAAATTTTAAAACTGAATTCTCAAGTCATACACCCAATCAATCTCATTAACGTATAGTTGTATCTTGTAAATAGACAAGTGTTTTCCATGTCAGATTTATGTTACTTGTCATTTATGTAGAATACGGTATAATTTAACAGCGTGATCCAGGAATATATCAGATAAAAAGTAAAATCCCTTGATCATTTATAAAGCAAAAATTGACTACAGTTTATATACATAATAGACAAAGTAAAGCAATGAGGATTTATACAAATTAGAGTCCAATTCTGTACATAAAAATTAAGTATAATCAGGCACATGCATAGTAAGATTCTTCCAAATTATACTAATTGGGAGACAGGATAATCAAATCTGGGAGAAAATCCAAATTACAGAATATGTTCGATTAAGAATGTAGTCTTGCTATACTCAGGGAAGCGATGACAACAAAAGTAATTGCTGACAAGATAGATACAGGTACTTGCTGACCTCTTTTAATCAGCATATTTCACTGCAAAATGAGTAGAAGAATGTTTCATTGGTTAGGAGGAAGATGGGGAAACCAGATGAACTTTCAGGATCTTTCCAGATCATGACCCATGATTCCATGATCTTTAACAACACCTAGTTATATAAAATGAATTAATATGATAAAGCAAATAAATCACACTTCTTTCAAACAGGGTAAACACATTTTCTATAATAATCTTTATGCTCCACTTTTCAAGAGGTAGCATGAAGCCAAAATACATAAAGAGCAGGTCAAATTATAATATATTTCATATTAATGGAAACTGAATTAATAATATTCTTATCTGATAAATGTCTTCAGTATGTATACTTGAGAGCAAAGACATGGTTGAGTCCCAGTTCTCCCTCAAGTGATTGTTTTACAACCTCTTTACCTCTAGCAGGGAGTTTGTAACACATCATCTCTAAGGGTTCTTTCTTGTCTAACTTTTGCTGGTATATATACAGTTTTAATTCTCTTGCAATCTATACACAACACATGACATTAATCCAAAGGAATTCAGAGATTACAATTCATTTCTTATTAAATTGACTTATTTCTTTAAACCCCAAAGAGAGCAAACTCATCTGCAAAATGATTGTTTTGTTTCCTATCATCGGTGAAAATCTTTCTGATAATCATTACTTTTATACCTAATCTAAAAAGTGCATTCATATTGATCTTTTAATGTTATACCTTAAGAAAATGGCATGCAAAGAGATTCTACGATACTCTCAATTCCAATTGTCCTGCTCATGGCCTGGAAATACTCTGTGGTAAGAACAAAACAAGAAGCCAAAAGCTTTTCAGCAGGTTTGTTAGTGAGGTGGAATGCCCACAAACATGTATGCCCTGGGAAAACCTTAATGACAGGTGATCAGGTGGAACTTGTCCTACCCGTCATAACGTGGGGTTTCTTCAACATTAGTGGTAGGTTGTCACAGTCTGCGTCTGCTCTGGCTGCTATAACAAAAACAACAACAAAATCTCATATCCTGGGGGCTAAAACAATAGACATTTGTTTCTCACAGATCTTGAGGCTAGGAAGTCTATTTCGATGCTGTGTGATTTGGTTTCTAGTGAGAGCCTTCTATCTGGATTGCAATTGACTCTCTTCTCTTTGTGTCCTCACAGAGTTAGGAGAGAGAAAAAGCTCTCTCATTTCTTTTTATAAGGGAACTAATCACAAAATGAGGGCCCTAGTCTCAGGACCACATGAAAACCTAATTACCTTGCAAAGGTCCCATCTTCAATAACATCACATAGGATAGTTAAAATATAATGAAGATATAAAAATAAAAGTACAATAATGATTATATTTCCAGTACCCTATGTGATGGTATTGAATATGGGACCATTGGGAAGTATAGGGATTTAAGGCTTCCACATATAAATTTTGGGGGAACACAACTCACTTCAAAGCAGAGTAGAATTCTTGGGATGCCCAATAGCAGGGAGTATTCACAAACAAAGCCAGAGAGTAGAATAGCAGCATCTTGGTTAATTTCCAGATTCAGTTGACTTCTCCAGAGTTTATACACCTTAAGATTGTTTTAAATGTTGCTCCATGTTATAAAGTCGGCAAGAATTAGAAATAAATCCTGAGAATGATACTCTGCCAACAATAAATGAATTAAGATTGGAAAAGTTATATATTCAATGTATTTCCTGAAAGTTGGGTAACTGTTTTCATTTTGAGGAAAATGAAACACTAAGTAGAAAAATATATTTATCTTAGGTGCAAACTGAAAGTATAAACTCACATTGAAGAAAGGCCTTATTTTCAAAAAGAAAAAGAAAGGACAGCCTCTGCCTGCTAAGAATTCTTCATTCTTGTATCACTCAATTGCCAGATTTGTGAGAAGACTGAATTCAATTCATAAAGGCTGACATCTCCATTTTTGATTGTTGGTCTAACTACCAGCTGGTCAGTTTAGTGAAATCAGTCGAAAGATCCACTAAATTTACATATTTACATCCAGAGTACAGTCCTCAAAATTCAAAACAGTATTTTCAGTGATTTTATGATCTTTTATCTGACATTCATTATTATAGAACACTTCAGTGCATCTTGTTACCATGATTGCAAAAACACTGGGAGTCTTGATTTGATAACAGTATCAACTGAACAATAGTAAAACTTGTTTTATTTAGAAAGTTTGAAAATGGTTTAACCACAATATGAGTGGTTCTTCCCATGACAGTTTTTTTTCACTAATATCTCTCTTCTTCAATATGCTTGTCAATTATGTAATAACTGTGACCTGCAACCCTCTCAAGGTTTATGTTTACTGGATCAGCAAAAGTATGCCATACTGAAACACAGGGGAGAAAAAATAACAACAATATGACTTTGGAGATGAACAAATACTCTATTGATATGCAGCTATGGCTTCTAAAAATGCTCACAGGATGTTTGGAAATTGCATTTCTAGATGTTATGGGCTTCGGGTCCTTCAACCATGTAATGAATATATTTTTTCTCCATTTATTTATTATTGGTAGAAATTGAGTGATGGACTTTTCCACTGATGCCCCTGTCCATGTTTATTTTCTCATTACTCCAGTCAGCATTGTTGTCTCACAATGCAAAACAAGTTATGTTTGGGTTGATATACAGAAGCAATCCTTCTTTCAAAGAATTTTCATCTGTCACTATCATCTCTACTAAGATGCAGAACAGGGAATGACAGAATGATTGGTTTTATCTATATTTTTGGTTTATTTTTCTTTGAATGGCAGTCCCAGAAAGCACAATTTTCAAGATAAAATAACAAAACTATGATTATTTCAAATGGCAGGGTCTGATGGAGGATTATAAATTCTTGCCTAAAAGCGCCAAATACTTTAGACCAGTAGCTGGAAATTGTATTCTGGAGATTGCTTGGAATCGCTGCTTCTCAAATCTCTTTCTTCATTTAAGAAAATGAACTGTTTCTTAAAAATGGCAGAAGGTCAAAAAAAGAAAAATTTTAAAAAACATAGCACCAAATAGCTAGGCAAAAACAAATTCAAGTAAAATTGTATGTATTTCAACCAATGTGAATTGGTTTCACTTGCTGACAGTCATTTTTTAAAAGTATGCTCTGTTGTTTTCTAAAAGGAAAAGGATTTTTTAAAGCCGATTTTAGCTTCAGTTTTTCAAATAATACAAATTCAAACACAATTACATAAATCTAATACACTTAAAATGTATTTATTATCAAACCCTAACTGCAGGCTCATTGCAAATTAAATACTTGCTTTTTACAAAGAAGAGCTATATCGTAGATGCAAACGAAGTTGAGGTTCACCTACTTAAATATGGTGAACTCACCAAACAAGATACTTGCTTCTAAGGCTCAGGGGCTGAACTGAGGAGTGACAGTAGGAGAATATTTTGGAAAAGATGAACACGATGTCTCAAATATTTTGATCAACCTTCTTCTTTGGCTGTCATTTACAGCAAAACAATAACAATATTTTCAAACCTAAATGAGAACATTGCTGTGCTGAATCATTTCATGTTAAAATGTAATAGTGGGTTATCTGACCATTTTCCTTCTAAAGGATTTTTTAGACTAAGAAAAGCCTAGAATGCTGAGGGCAGCTCTGCTTCCAGAACCCACAAAATCTGACCTAATGAAGTCAACCACCTTATTCCTTGTTGATGTATGACAGCAGAACATACTCAGGGAGATTGGTGTGGCTGACTTAATACTAAATTATCTGATTTCAATGAAAATATTCTGGCAATCTTAATGAGCATCAAATTGCAGACTCCACTGATCCTGCATCCCTTTTGCTTAATGCCAAAACAAAACATGTTAGGACTATAAGCAATGTTAATACTTACCAATATTCACTCTCAAAATGGAGGGCTTCCCAGTTTCCTAATCACTTCTGAGCTATGGATACAGCCAATCCAGATGGTCCAGGTTAAAACAAGTCTTGGATCAAGGGTATCTGAATTAATCAATTGGATTATTGTGAATTCAATAGAGTCTGCTTTGCTTTGCTAGTAAAAGGAAAAACCTTATATTTATTTTGGGAACAGTAGTATGATTCATCAAGCCATCAGTGGAGGGATGGATGTTCAAATCAATTATGAATGAATGATGTTTAGTAGATGATCTTTGTGTTGGGTAACATATCACTAAGATAGAAAAAAATTAAATAGATAAGTATTTTACAAGGCAATTCTAAATTTGATTGGCGGCCACAGTTATGTCTGCTTTATGGGGTCTGAGATAAGAGGACTAAGAAACTTTATCCATGAATTGCTACTTTTAACTAAGTATGTTTGATTGCTTATTTCATATTATATTTGGAGAGTAAGCAATGGAGAGGCAAGGAAAGAAGAATAAAATCTTTGGGTAAAATAGATATGGCAAGAGAATAAGCCAAAGAGAGGAGCATTTTGAATGATTTTATTCTACCTGAAGAAATGGAAACATTATAGAAAGATCTTCTCTATATTTTTTACTCTGTCTCAAAATATGTGTGCAGCTCAAAAACAATGATAGAGGAGTCTCTTGGCCATTGTTTTGTTTACTTTAATGGCCACTGAAACTCTTTATAAAAAGTAACAATTTTTGAAGTTGTTCTGAATGCTATGTTAACATATTAAAGTTATAGTAATTTTAATTAAATAATTAAAAACTTGTTATTTGTATTATTTATATATGTTAAAGGAAAACCAAGAAGGTACAAGATTACAGAATTGCCAAAATTTGCCAGTACAATTAAATAGCTCTAGAAACAACTTGTTTCTATCAAAAATAAAACAATAGGTAGTTTTCTCTAAAAACAGGGCACTTGAAAAGTTATATGTAGCTAACACTGTACATTAAGGGCTTTTTAAATTAATTTTTTTTAGTATTTTTAATTTTTGTTGGTATATAGTAAGTGTATATATTTATGGGGTACATGAGATGCTTTGATACAGGCATGCAATGTGTAATAATCACATCAAAGTAAATAGGCTAAAGCATTTATCCGTTGTCTTAGAAACAATCCAGTCATACTCTTTTAGTTAATTTAAAATGTATCAAATAATTCTTCTGTAAATGACATTTGTTCTTAAATTCTTTAAGAAAAGCTGCAAGTTTATTTACTATCATCCAGCATAAGATAAATGACAGCATGGAATGTGGCTTGTGACATATTGTCCTAATGTCCTTAAAAACATGTTAAAAGAAGAAAAGTTATTGAAGAACCAAGGGCTAAGAAAGAAAATTTGGTGTCACTGTCTGTATCTGTTAAAATTTACAGAGACAAGCACCCTTCTAAAGGCCTTCTTTTTAAAACAGAATTTTATGTCAGTTATTTTTATTAACAAAATTTGCATATTTATGGTATATAACATGCTATTTTGATACATGTAAACATTGTGGAATGGTTAAGTGAAGCTATTCAAAATATGCATTACCTCATGTACTTTTTTGTGGTTAGAACATTTAAAACCTATTCTTTTAGCAATTTTCAAGTATACATTATAGAAAAGCTTTCTTTTGTAAGAGGGGTGTTTTCCTAGTAAATCAAGTCAGTAATGAAATTGAGACTAATTTCTCTGGGCCATCTCTAAAAAGACAAAATTGTGATTATAATTAATGATAATATATGAGTTGAAGTTTAAATGATTCAGCTGCAATAAAACATGAGTTATTTTAACATAAATCAGTCAAGCAAAAATTTTGGATATAAAGTGTACCTCCAAACATTAAAAAAAAAAACTTCCCAAAGGCAAAGATTTTCTTCTGTTTTATTTACTGATAAATTCTAAGCTACTAGAACCATAAGTACCTGGTACACACTTTAGCACTTAAATGTTCGTTGAACAAGGAAATGAATGCAAGCAATATTGAAGCATGTGATAGGAATAAAATATTCAACAAGTCTTCAAACAATTTATATGGATTATTTCCTTTGATCTACTACTGTATATGATATTTATAATATCCTCATTTACATGTGAGAAAACTGAGGCACAGAAAGATTAAGTAATTCACCTGAGGTCATTGTCTTTTAAATAGTATTGCCAAGGACTCAGTCACCTAACTTCAAAACCCACTCTCTTAATCACTTTCCATCCCACAAATGGAGGGCTTAGGCTGTTTCCCTTTACCTAACGCTCACCTTTTTAGTATAGTGAAATGTAAGTCAAAATTAACTGTTAAACACACTCTCTAGATACATGTCAAAGCTCAAATGATAAATGTGTTAAAATGCATCTGCCATTAATGATATTTTTGCATACATCAATAGCAATCAATCCGAATTGATAAGATCTAATATTCAGTGCTGTCAGGCATCTGAATTTTTTGACATTTTTTACAAACTAGCATTGAAGCTTATATAATTATTATTGGTTGATCTAGTTTCTCAGTTTTCTGTAATGTAAAAAGAATTTGAGACCTTAAATATTTATATTTGCAATACTACAAAAAGAGCTACAATCATCATTCCAGAGCACCCTTGAAAATTCTGTGTTGGCTTGGCTCTTTATTTCTCACGTCTGTAAAAGCCTAGGTTATGTTACAGAATTTCACAGTTTTAGAAGGAGAAAACATAAAGTAACAGGAATGACAGTATTTCACACAGTGAGTCTCAGGAACCCTGATTCATGTTTTGATGACATTCATTCCCTAGTCTAGCCAAGCTCCCATTCCAGCTGCACCTTGATGCCAAGTAAACTGGATGCCGACCAGCCTAATCCTCCTTTGGAACGAGAAAGGTTTCAGCATAAGATTAAACAGAGCACATTTTCTAATAATGGTTAGCTGTTTCTCATCTGAGTTAAAAATGTGAAAGATGCCTTGGGCCCCATTTAAATATCAAGCCATGCACAACCACTACTATACAGATGAGATAGGGAGAGTTTCTAGTCTCTCAATTACTCTAATAGCTTTGGTTTGCAGTTTCTTGGTGTGAACATGTGTTTGCCTCGAGATTCAATCAAGCTTTACTTTTCATTTCCATCACTTGCTTCTCCCTCATAACTTTCAACGTCCAGGGAAAGGGACTGTGCTCTTCCATTTCAGTAGTTTTACTAAGTTTTACTTGAGTCAAGATAATTTTCAGGTTCCAAATATTATTCAGATTAGGGTAGAGTTATTAGCTTAAAAAAATCACCTGAAATTAGCAGAGTTATTTATTCTGAGAAATAAATCACAAACCATGAGTGAGGCAGAGGCGCCTGAAAGAAATCAAGGGTGTTTACCAGTCCAAGTTTAGAATACTGCAGTCAGCGTTTAAGAAGAAAGAAAGAGAAAGGGTTGGCATTAAGCGTTAAAGTTTGAATAGTGAGGCAGGCAGAAAGGACTTCGAGACCTTGAGCACCCAGAGACGTTAGCCATTTCACTTCTCTACCAGACCTTGATGAGAAGGAAAATCTGCCAGCCACACTGCTGAATCATGCTTTCATTTTCATTTTTACTTTTTGTTTCGTTTTTTTGAAATGATAGCTCCTCTGGTTCAGACTTCTAATTGTTGCTGAGTATTCATTATCCTCCTCTTATGTAGTAACAGACACCTCAATCTTTAGGTGCATATATTCCTACCTGTAATAAAGACCACATTTCATTTTTCCCATGCAACTGGTGTGATCATGAACCTTCTCTTCTTTTTACCTTCCTGCTGTTTAAAACACAGATGTGTAAGAACACCCACCTGATTGCTGGCAAATAAGCAAAACCAATTCAATGGAAGAAAGAGATTCTTTTTAACAAATAGTGTTAAAACGATTGGCATCAATTTTCCAAAAAAAATCTTACCTAAAGCCCATATTTTATACAAAAATTAACTCAAAGTAGATATAAAATATAAAACTATAAAGCTCTTTAAACAATATATAGGAGAAAATCTTCATGACCTAGGATTAGGCAAAAAATTCTTAGACATAACATCAAGTCATGATCCACAAGAGAAAAAATTTATTAAACTCCATCAAAATCAGATACGTTTGCTCTGGGAAAGACTATGTTAAAAAATGAAAAGACAAGCCACTGATTTATAGAAAACATTCACAAATCACAAATCAGGTATAATACTCATATCCAGAATATTTAAAGAACTCTCTACACTCAACAGCAAGAAAACAAGCAATACACTTAAAAAATAAGCAAAGTGTTTCACAGATATGTTATCAAAGACAATATTCAAGGAACAAATAAACATAGTAAAAGATGTTCAATGACATTAGCCCTTAAGAAATGCAAATTAAAGTCACCACGAGACACCATACACACCTATTAATATGGTTAAAAATTTTAAATATATGTCAAATGTTGGCGAGATTGTAAAGACACTGGATGTATCTTACATTGCTTGTGGAAACATAAATGATACAGTCAATCAGTAAATTAGTCTGGTAGTTCATTGCAAAATTGAATGTATGTTTACCATATGACCCAGCACTTGCGCTTTAGGTTATTTGACTTAGAGAAATAAAACATATATATATATATATATATATATATATATATATATATATATATGTATGTGTGTGTGTGTGTTTGTGTGTGTGTATACATGAATATTCATAGATGTTTTAGTTACAGTACCCAGAACTGGAAATGATCCAAATACCCTTCTATAAGATATGAGATATTTAAACAAACTATGACGCATCCAGACAATGGAATACTATTCACCAATAAAAAGGAATAAACTATTGATATATGCAGTGCTTTCATTCAATCTTAAGGACATTATGCTTATGGGAAGAAAACCCAGTCTCACAAGATTACATACCATATGGTTTAACTCATATAGCATTCTTGAAATGGCAAAATTACAGAGATAGTGAACATTTTAGTGGTTGGTCAGGGGTTAGAAAAGAGAACATAGTGTGACTATATAGTGTCAGCATGAGGTAAGCATTTGAGATTGATAGAACAATTTGGTATCTTAATTATAATGATGGTGATGCATACAAATCTATTTATGTGATAATTGTCATATAACTTATCAGAAAACCATACAAAAGTAAATGCATGCAAAAAATGAAACCAGAATATGTAATTGTAACATTCTAATTAATTTTCTGGATTTCATAGTGTTTTTTATTTATGTCAGATGTCACTGTTGAGAGGAGTTGGATGATAGGTACATAAGACCTGTCTATACTATTTTTTGCAACTTTTTGTGAGTCTGAACCTATAATTATTTCAAAATAAAAAAGTTTAAATAAAACGTTGTTGGTTATGAAGTTATGAGAAAAGGCTAGAAAAGTTAAATGAACAATTAAATAAATTTTCATAAGTACACAAATATTTATATTACTAATATCTTCAATTGTATGCCGAAGATATTGTTAATAAAATAGAAATTCATTTCAAAGGCAAAACAAAAACAAAGATAAAAATAAACAAAAAGGAAAATCCATATATAAAGGTTAGATAGAGCTGCTTGCCTGGACTAGAAGGTGAAAGTTATCTTAAAAGAATAGCAGATTGACAAGAGAGAAATCATCCTGGGGCTACCCTAGGAGCCCTGGAGTGCTTAGGTTTTCAAATGGTCTTATTTATATACATCTTATATATGCCACTTTTATATTATATTTCTATATCTCAGAAAGAATCCTAATATATTTACTTCTATTATAACAATTATAAAACTATATTTGTTAATATATAAGAACAAACTAATCACACATAATTGTATTTGATATATAATATGTATATATGGTATACATATTAACACATAATCAAATATAATTGTCAAGGCTACATTGACTCAAATAACCAGAAGTAGAATCCAATTTTCCCACTTTGCTTATTTGTTTACTGGGTTTCCAGCTAATGTGCTTTGCATCTACTCATGATGTCAGCAGCTTTTATCTCATCTGGACATGTGAAAATAACACTGTTGAAGCTCTTATGTCATTGAAGACCATACTGAATGTAATCACTATGGTTTCTTCTCTCTTTCTTTAACATGAGAGTGCAAAATGAGATTACAATATCTAATTTCAAGAGCTCATGAAATCTAACCCATACTATGAATCCCAATTCCTCTTGAGGCTGAGTAACTATCTGGCTCTAGACTAAGGCAATGTTTTTGATAGCTAAGTGACTTATATTTGATATTGTACTTAGATCCCAGGGCATCTTCTTTTAACTTTTAACTTTACAATTTAATATTTTATCACTTGATGATTGCTACTCCACTTTTATTTTATTGGAGTATAATTTAGACAACTGATGTCATTCAAATGAATATAATAATAATAGGATGCTATACAGGATGAATTTTGTTGGTGCCCACCTTTCAATACAAACTGGCTGACCTCACTGGGTGCTGGGGAGGATACTGCTGGTCCCTAGAAAGCCACCCAGCAGCATCCTCCCTCACTGGTACTCTCAGGATTGTCTTCATTCATGGTCAATGTCTATGTTTTTTTCTGCTGATCATTTTACACTGAGTATCATTCAAATTAGAATGTATTAGTCCATTTTCATGCTACTGATAAAGACATACCTGAGACTGGAAAATTTACATTTTCCAGTAAATTTTCTAGTCTCAGGTATGTCTTTACCAGGTTTAAAGGGACTCATAGTTCCATGTTGTTGGGGAGGCCTCACAATCGTGATGGAAAGCAAATCACATCTTATGTGGATGGCAGTAGGCAAAGAGAGAGCTTGTTCAGAGAAACTCCCATTTTTAACACCATCTGATCTTGTGAGACCTATTCACTATCACAAGAACAGCATGGGAAAGAGACTCACCCCCATGAGTCAATCATCTCTCACAGGGTCCCTCCTACAACACGTGGGAATTATGGGAACTACAAGATGAGATTTGGGTGAGGACACAGAGCCAAACAATATCAGACTCCCAAATTAAGGTTTATGCATTATTATCTTAAATAACTTTTAAATGTATGTCACATAGTCCAGAGTACAGGATATTATACTTCATTCCTCTTTTTAGCTTAATTCTCAATGTATTTTTTGACCTAATAGAGAATTTTCACTGGAAAGCCTAAAAATCACAGAAGATGTAAGCCATTCCAATTCATGGGTTAAGATGATACCTTCACAGGCATCAGTGATAATCCAACAGGAAAGTTTGATCATCTCAATTAAATATTGGATTCTTTACCTGCCATAGAAGAATACAGTTTCCTGGTAGTCATATCTCTTTCTATTTTAACCTATTTTATTTATGACCAAATACAAGAAGACCATACTAATTTCTAGAAAGATCAAAAAGAAACTAATTTGTTCAGTTTACTAGTTAGCACCTTTAATGATACCATGTCAGTATTTTCTGTCTAATTAATGCATAAATACTTCAATACTTACACCAGTTAGTATTATTATAACTAACCAGTAAGAATTACTTGATAAATTATGACCCCCATCCAGTAGGTATATTCTTGTTCTTTTCATGTTTATTTTCTGAGTACGGAAAATAAGCCCAACAGTATCATTATTCATGCTCATTGAATGTTTTTTGAGTTAATAAATAAATATGTGCATGAAGAAAATAAATGGTGGAGGCTGAAGCTTGCTCTCTGTCACCAAACTAGCTATAATCCCAGCATGTATTGTACAGAATAATAAACTATTATTGTGGCACCAGGCTTGGGCAGGATTGGATAAATATTTTCAAGGGAAAATTCAGTTTCAGGAGATGAAAAGATTAGCCATAGAGAGAAAAATTATAAATCTACAGATTGCTAGAAGAGAAAAGCTTGAGTTGGGCTGCATTTAAACATAAACTAAAGGAGAGAATCAAAACAAACATATGGATATTCGGAAAGTATACCTTTGTATTGAGTAAATAATTAAACATATAAAACTCTTCACTGTTAAAACAAATTCTTCTTCATACTGTTTTATCATTGTTGTTAATTTCTTAGTCTCTCCATTTTCCCAATCTGATTGGTATGAAATTTCTAATCATCATGATACGGAAAGCAAGTACTCTATACATACTGTCCTGCGGTCTTCGCCCCTGACCCGTTCAGGGCTCTCCCAATCATGAATATTTTATTCAGGAGTATTGAGAACTTGGCCATCATACTCTCTGCTAATTGTAAAAAGAACTTCCTGCCAAACATTATTTTCAAATTTAAGATGAGGACCCAATTAAATCCTGCCTTTTGCCACTGAATAATCCATACTTCATTTTGATGTAAATTGTAAATTTTAATATTGTGTGATATGATGCTATTTCCAGAGAATAAGACAACATATTTGGCTCTTTTCCAAAGGTATCTAAGGTTTTAGAAGAATTGCATTTGTCTGTCTTATACAAAAAGTTGTGGATGATTTCTCTTTTTCTTTTTGAAGGGAAAGAAGATTGCATACACAATTCAATGTCTTACGTATATAGAGTTATTTTGATTCTTTCTTAAAAATAATGAAAGTGTTTAGCACAATTTTTATATGGTGCTTTAAAGGTGAGAGTCAGTTAGACAGTTGATGATCTGACTAATTGCACCATGTATTCCAGCAATATTCAACTAAAGCCAATTTATCCTGTGTTTTCCAAGTTTCAGACATGTAGGGCTGCAAAAGAACACTTTCAAAACATCCATAAACTCAGACATAGTACAGAACTTCACATGAGAATTGGTTTAGAAATTCTCTGCTGATGTTGTTCACACGACCATTAAGTTTAAGAATAACTAAATAGTAACTAGGGTAAATCATACCAATGTGTTAAGAGTACTTTAGCTGGGACAGGATTCAAGTAGCTTTGATGTGTAAATGGTTAGTTGTAGAGGAAAAACAGCAGCTTTAGAGTTGCCAACTGTTGTTTCATAGTCTCTAGAATACAACACTTTCAGTTTCATTTTGAGAGAAAGTTGCACCTTATCTTTGAGGAAGAGGGGAATGGCATTCATAAATTTTTAAGATTTTTTTCTAAAGTAAAGGCCAATATCCCAGTCTGAAAGGGAATAATTAGAGGTAATTAAAAGAAAAATATTGGTAAATAATAATGAAAAGTTTATTTTCTTTCAGATGAATCTGAGTTTTGAGATGATTTACTTTCAGAGAAAGAAAACAAAATCACATCAAGCAACTGAAGAAAGCTTTTGTTTCTTCCCTAGGAACCTCCTAAGGTTGAAGGTCTGGACTTCTGTTGGGGAGTCTGAAAGAATCAATCACTCCTACATGGTGGGTGAACTGGCCTCTTGAAGTGACAGTAACCTGGGTATTGGGAGCACCTCAATTCAGTAGAAGAATCCGAAGGTATGACTGGGAGTATAGATTTTTTTCTCAATTTAATTATTTATTTTAATTTTTTTTTAACCTTCCTGTTGTCCCCAAGATTTTGGTGAATTTTTGTTAAAATTGACAACCAGGTCTGAGAATTTCTTTGGACAACTGAGAGAGTAGTTTGTGTTCTCATCACTATTGTGATGAAGTAGTGGAGAAGAACGGGAATATTTAAACTAACTTGACAGTAGAACAGAGGACAATCAGAGAAGAAAGCACTAAATGACTATTAGGCTGCATAAAACACAAATGCATTTGTTGGAGTTTTTCTAAAATCGGAAGTGGCAAAGGCTTGGCATCTTCTGAACAAACATGCCAGGCCTGTAGGTGTTATAAGAATAATCCTTAAAGCCTGGAGAAGTTGAAAATGAGTTACAGAGGAATATCTGGTTAAACAGATAAATGACAAATTGAGCTGAACGGTTTCTGGTAAAGGCCATTAAACAATGAAAGAAGTTAGCATGTAGTTAGTTAGCTACACTTTTTGAAAAATAATCATGTTGAGTTTATAACACCTTTAAAACACCATATAAAAATTGTGCTAAACACTTTAATTATTTTAAAGAAAGAATCAAAAAAATAAATTTAATCACAAATGGTATTATTTTTGAGACACAGCTACGTGGAAGATGATCAGTATGCATTCTATGATTAATTGGTTCAAAGATTCAGTTTGAAGATGATGAGACGAAAGAATACACCACAGGGCTTAAGGCTTTAAGCCACTAAGGCTGTGCTTATAAAAACAAAGCTAAATCATTAATCAATCTAATAAATTAGATTAATGCAGCCAGTCAACCTGTATAACATTAGGGAAAATTTTTTTTTTCCTCCACAGCAACTATTTTTGCCTGTAATTGTTCTTAACCATTCACACAATTGAATTAGCTATTTTGCTCTGCTTATATGAGTGACTCTTCTTGACTTATTTAGTCTGTTTTCTGTGACTTAAGTATTTCATTTTTGAAAGTTTTCTACCATATGCCCTGTCTTTGTTGGTGATCATCCAAAAGTTGTCCTTGTGATGTGATTTTTCCCATAAAATATGTATCATTTCAATTATCTGATGTTTTTTTTTCCCTTTCTTCATTTTATTAGTATAAGTTCAGTGATAGCCAACCATATGGTGACCTTGATTTTCCTTTTTAAATCTTACTTTGTCTCCTCCATAAAATTTTCATTTACTTTGTTTGTACATTTGTCTTAATTAGCCTTTAGTTCCTTCAATTAAGTATATCTCTATCATTGTTTGCTGTGACCAGGACAAGTGGTGGATAACAGTGCTATTTTAAGTAAGTATGATTCAGATAACTGCAGCCCCAGGAAAACTTCATCTTTTTCTCCTCCTTGAAAGCCCAAGGACCAAGAGAAGGACAGGTGAAGTTATTAGAATAAGAGTTATGCCTTTGTTTTAGAGGCAGAGTTTACCGCTGCCTTATGGATTCATTTGAGTAGCCATCAAGAAAGTCATTTGTTATTGTGATGATGTCAAGCACTTATAGATCATTAAATGCAAATCAAGTATTTACAGAAAAAAATCTCTTTGAATTTTGCTGAAATACATTACTTATTTTGAGTAGATTAGAAGGTAGACATAACAATTCAATCACGCAGGATTAAGAAACGGAAAGGCTGCCGCTCTATTTGAGACAATGTATTAAACTGGGGAAAAATAATCCAACATCTAGGAGTATTTGATTTTCCTATTTCTTCTGTTTTCATGAGAATGGAAAGAGTAATATTAAGAAAATGTAGAAATTATTATTATATATATTTTTTACTATGGTCAAAAAGCTCATGTGAGATAAATTTCCCCAAAATGAAAATAATATGTAATTTCTAGAGGAAAAACCATTTCTGATGGTAAGCCATAAATGTGTTCAGACATGAACATTTATAACATTTCTCTTAATCCATATAATTTTTGCTGAGATCCTATTTAATTTTTCTCTGCAACCTATATGATTTGTTGATCCATCTCTATTTTATAAGATTCTTGAAGAAATTTATGAGGTTTCTTGAAGAAATTCAAGTTGTTTGCTTTATTACTATAAATCGTGATTCTATTACTTTATAAGTCTTTTCTTTCTGACAAAATGAAACTGTATTTCAATATATCTAGTTAACTCCTGTTATTTGTTAACAGGTAAGTACAAGTAATAGAAGAAAACAAAAGAAAATCAATATATAGGTGTAGCAGAAATATTTTTTTTTGAATAGCGAACTAAGGCTACATATTTTTCTTTTTTTTAGGAAACCTCATCATCAGATTTTAAAGTTGCAGAAAATATTTAAAAGGATTTCACCCAATTGCTTTATTTTGCCAGTGTAGAAACTGAAACTCTGAGATCTTAAAAATACTTGCCTCAAATTATTAGGTAAGACAGCTGCAGGGTATTTTCCTGACCTGAGGCTTAGCTGGAAAAGGATGAAGAAGGCAGAGATATAATTTATTGTGTCTTAAACCTGAACCTCTGGTCCTAGGTCATCTCCAAGTTCTACATGGAGTGTAGAATCAAGGGTCTGTCTTTTCCCTCAGTTACTTGTTACATCTCGGTGTCCAAGCCAAAGCCAAGTGTGTGTGATAAATAAGCCTAAACTCTCATATCTGACTTTTAATCACTCTACACTGTGCTTGAGAGCTAGGGAAATGATAGGCTGCTTTTTTTCATATTTTTCCCTTCCTTTCGCATACCCCTTAGCTTCCTCTTTTCTTTGATCAACACAGCTAACCACTTCATTACTGGAAAACTCTGTGTAATACAATAAAAGAGATAGGAAGAAAACAAGGCCATTAAGGAAAAAAAAAGGTGGGGGGGGCAGTGTCCCACTTCAAAATCCTATTTTGAATGCCCAAAGCGAAATATTACTTTACTTCTAACCCTAAATGTTTTTGGGGAAACCTAATAATGAAGCCTCAGAAAGATGGATGCCTTAGATTGAAGGTCAAAGAAAAATGTGGTAAAGAAAGCACATTAATAATTTTCAAAATAGAATTCTGATCACATTTATTTTGTACAAGAACAAATAATCCAGAAAGAAATCACTAGGGAGATATCTAGATCTAATGCAAAATTTCCTGTAGTTCCAAAGTTGCGACAATAACCCGGTAGAATCTCTAAATGCCATCTATCAGAGGTTACAGTTTACCCTCTGAGAATACATTTGAACACAAATTATATTGCAAGTGGAATTATGCCTATCAGACATAAGAAAAAAGATATCCAAATAAAATTGAAACAAAGATTAGGTATCTGGGGAGTTTGAAGGGCGACCTTCTACCTCATAAGTTTTATATCCTTGTGCAGATAGCTGAAACTTACTAAATGAATCAGTCATCCCGGGGAGACTTGAATGATTTTTCCTAGTTCTGTTATCCCAGCCTTTTTTAGGACACTTACGGTGGAGATCAATTGCAAGAGAAACTTCACTTAAAAATCTAAAAAAAATTCAAAGGCTATCAACAATTCAAATAGTCCTTTATTTAGCCCTCCTTTGTCTTTTAGCACCTGCAAGTCATTAAAGCCATTTTAAGGCTTTTTAGGTATGCTTTAATTATTTTCTTATGCTGTGTACTTTTCACTGTAGAAAGTAAAATTTATTTACCTGATTTGTAGACTGACACAGTCCAAATGAACTTTTGGAAGAATAAGGAAAAGCTTGATACGTGAGGATCGCTCAACCTGTAGGGGTTTAATCCTCTATTAGTGTTTAGATCTCCTTATCCCCTCAGGATGCCATCTCCTGTAATTGTTTTTTGAATAGCTCTAGTGATTTTAACAAACTTGACTGTTGCTTTTGTTTTTCTTGTTTTTTTAAGTGTTTCTAATCTTTCATGAAGAGATGCTTTCTGACATTTGCCTTGATTTTTTTTCATTTAATTTTCATTTATGCCCTTGTTCCATTATTTCTAGGAGGTGGGAAATGGAAACTTTGGTATAATCAAGGCTATTACAGAGTATATGCAATTCATTTGAAGCCTCTTACCGTTTTGTCCTGGGTCCAGGTTTTAGTGTGAAAATATAAAGGAAGTTAATGTTTATCATGGTTTTATTTATTTATTTGCTGTTTAAAAATTAACTTTTAATAGCCTAAAAATAGTGGCTATAATTCTAATGCCACCTGGGTGAGAAAACTCATATCCATGTATAAGTTTTCAATATGAAGTGATATTGGAAACTGACAACAAAAATAATTCTTTGAATCTTCTCGTTAGAAATTAAAATAAATTAGACATTTTTACTTTTTAAAATTAGGTAATTACATAACATCAGTCATTGGTTTCATGATGTTTAGTGACCCTGTGATGTGTCTGTTCACCTGGATTTCAGCTGTAATTTGGTTAGCTTTGGATCAGAAATATTTTATGCTGTAATTTCGTTTAAGTATATAAATTTAACAAAAGCAATGTTTTAGTCATTTTTACCTATGTAAACAAAAGATAATATAATACAAATGATCTGGAAACCTCAGGGAAGTAGAGCTACACATTCATGAAAGCATCTTATAAAAAGTTCAAAGTATAGGACCGGCTCTTCTTAAATCTTGCTAAAAAGTTTTTCCTCAACTGCTGATAAAAGTGCATCCCTTTATAGATTTAAAAATCTAAGAGGTGTAAAAACTTTGAACTTGGATTTTTAAAATTCATTCAATAAATATTTATTGAATACCTACTATAGGCTGGTCTCTGTTTTGGTCATTAGACATGTAGCAAGAAAACAACAGCGGGAATCCATCTGGACGTGAGAGCTCAGTTCTGGATACCTACCCAAAGACCAGGCTATGTCACCCGGAACTGAAAGGTCAAGGAAACAAAAACAGGAAGTTTCCTGCTTTATTTCTGAATCTGGCCATAGAAGGACTTTTTCTAATCTGTTGGGTTTCTTTTTTAAAATTGTTTAAAAATATGTAAATAAACAGAGATACGGAAAAATATGCAAAACAAACACACAGCTTAATGAATTATCATTAGACCATTTGGATAAAGAAATAGATTTATACCCAGAACCCTCAAAGATTCTCTATGTGCTTCAGACCATCAGAATAACATCCCTCACCACAAAAGTAACCACTTTCATTTCTTGTATAGTAGTCACTTTTTTTGTATTTCTTTAGAGTTTTATTGCCTAACTATTCTAGTAACTAGAACAGAGCCCTGCAAATAGCACACACTTACTAAGTTTCTTAACAAGTTAAGTCATTGATGTTGCATTCTCAAGTGTGCATTGTTAGACACTATGTTTAGTTTTGCTCATGTTTAGTTTTATAATTTTTTTATGTTTTGATGAATTTTGGGTATGTCTCTTAAGTCACGATTTCTCTATAGTTCCTCCTTCCATCTCTTACTTTTCATTGCAATTTATTCATTGAAAAACTAGGCCCATTTAGCCTGTATTGTAATATTCTTCTATCCTCTGTACTTCCCACAATTTGGCAGCTGGAATAGAGGTTTGATTAGACTCAGGCTTCGTCCCTCTGGCAACACTACAAGTTGTGTTGTGTTCTTTTATTAGAAGGTAAAAGCTATTTGGTTGTCTTTTGTGTGATATAAGCAGCTGTGGATGCTATGACTGAATCCATTATTTTGATAGGAGTTGTAAAATGGTGATATTCTATTGTCACTTATTTTTCATTTATTGACTGAAATAAATCTATAAATAGAGGCCCTTCCCCAGCTATTATTTTGGTACTCAATAATATTGGTAAGGGAGGATAAATGTTTTATTCTTTCCTTATATTTCCTACTTCTCACAGAAGTAAATTTGTCACCCATCACTTTCTGAAAGTAGCTAGTCAGTTCTTTTTTCTTTCTTGTAACATTATGAACTCATAGATTTAAACACGTTTGTTGGATTTCAATCCTTTTCTAGTATTATCCTTATTGGAATTAAAACTGTCTTATATTTGGCCTGTGGAAGACTCACTCCTCTTTAGCTGTTGGTGCTAGCTGGCAACTGGGGTGATCACAAGTGATTGAATGATGTGTCTTTCTCCACCCACTAAGCTAACCCAGACTTCATCACAGTGGTTGCAGGGTTCTACAAACAAGTAAGACATGGCAAACTTTGTTGTGCAGGTATTTGTTAAGTTTCTGCTTGAATCACATTTGCTTATATCAATGTTAGCCAAAGCTAGTTGCATAGCCAAACACAGGCTGCGTGGGAGAAAAATACTTCACAGTGAGATATGGAGACAAGACTTAATGGGCCATTTTGCAATCTACCATATGATCTAATTTTCTATCAGTAATACCTCACTCTTTTTGCCTAGGTTCCTAAAGCATTTTGTTTTTAAATTTCAGCTTTTCTTTTAGATACGGGGGTTACATATGTAGAATTGTCTCATGAGTATTTGGAACCCAAGTATTAAGCATGGTACCCAACAGATGGTTTGTCAGCTCAGAACCTCCTTCTTTACTGCCTCATCCAATAGTCCACAGTGTCTATTGTTCCCATGTCTAAAGCATTTTTTGTCTTTTTCTTAAAATCTAGTAATTTTACTAGATTATGTATCTGGCCAATATTGTCTGGCATGTACAGGATACGTCTTTTCAAATCTTTTTTAGTCTTTTAAACTTCATGAAAGTTTTCTTGAATTATAATATTTTGCATTTTTTTCTTCTCTCTTGTTTTGATATTTTTTCTGCTACTCCTATTTTTTGTATTTTAAGTCTTTTTTTAAGTCTACCTTCAGTCCATGTTGCTTTTTCTTGAATCATTTTAATCTATTTATTTCATAACAATTTTTAAGATTTTGTTGCTTTTCATGGTTTTTTTTCCCCCCCTGGAGTGATTTGTTGGATTCATTTGCTCTTATATTCTTTCTTATATCTTCTTCATTTCTGTATTTTTCCCTCTATTTGTAATTCTTTGAATTAATGTTACTTTACTTTTGAGTTTTCTAATTTTGAGTTATATTGTTTTTATATTTGTATCTTTTTTATGTCTTTAACTCATTCTGAAAATTAGATTATTTTTCACATTTGTATTCCATGTTTCTTATTTTCTTTGTTCTTATAATAACTTTGCATAAATTCGACTTTAAATTGCTCATTTTTGTTGCTGATTTGTTTCGTGAAAAAGTAATTTTCCTAAGCTTTTAGAGAAAGACGTCTTTCAGAATAGCTTTCTAAGATTCCTGCCTCTCAAATTTTTCTCTTCTCTATTTTTATCTGAACATTCTCTTCCTTCTTTTCTATTATCCCTACTTTGCTTCACTTTAACGGTATTTTCAGAGGCCCACTCTGGTGTGCAGCCCTGTGTAGGAAGGAAGCCCAGGCTGGTCAGTTTCAAGAGTTCACAGAACTTAGGCTTTTTCAGGTTCCGTGCTCTATAGGGAGCCCTTGCATACGAGCTATTAGTCTTGTCTAAACCCCTCCTAATTTAACCTGCTGCTCTTTTGGGGCTGATGTGCTTTCCGAAGCAGATTGTTGGCTGTTAGGAGATTCTTCAGTTCTTAGATTCTTCACACACCTTTGCTTTCTTCTGCTCTGTGCCACACAGGTGACACATGATGAATAACTTGTGATTGTCAGTGCTTTTTTGTTCTTTCTTTCTCACTTGTATTTTGTAGTTCATGGAGTATATCTTGTCATTTAGTTAATTGTAAATTTTGTATTTGGGTTTTTGCGTTTTGCTATGTGATTATTTGGCTGTTTTACCAAGGGTATTGGGGAGATTTATAAACTATGCAGCACAGCTGCTATGCTCTCCAGATACCCTTACATTCCTAATCTTTTGATTTTTCCCAACTTCTTCATTTCCTCCCCTATTCTAAGCTCAAAGTCATCTACAACTGCTATTTTCCTTCTCATAAGTTAATTTTTCAGCCCAGCATCATGATCCTTTTGAGGCCATATTCTATTGTCTAATTTTTTTTTAAATAAGGATGAGTATATTGATTATAGGTTATAATTACAGATTATTTCCTCCCACTAGCCTAAAACATTAAATACTAAACATCCAATAAGAGTTACTTTGGGTGATTATTGTTGCTGTGTATGTCCCTTTGGCATCCTTTTGTAAGTGTTATAAAAGGAGATAAAACTTGGGCTGGATAGCAGCATCTCAGAAAATTGTTGACACTATATTTATCACATGGAGAAAATAGAAAGTAGGGTATTGCTTTCTCTAACCTAATTCTAAAGTATGCATCATGATTAAAGAACACATAAGGAAGAAAAACAAATCCTCTCCCAGAGAAACATTTCACAACATTGTCTTAAAATCCCATTCTACTACTACAGGAAAACTAAACATGTAAAACATGACAGGGAAATAGAATAACTTTATCACGTTTAGGGTATAGTGAACTTTGTTCTTTTTTCCTTTCATAATGGTGAGTTTGCCACTTTACAAAAAAGACGTAAAGTTTTCATCTGATCCTTTTTGGGATCAGTGGTAATTATATATATTAAGAAGCCAGGATTAGGCACAATATCCATAACTGTAAAGCAGAGAAGTGAATTCATACTAGGTGCCTGACTCTCATGATTGCCATGAACTCACCAACTGAACTTACTGAAATATAAGCAATTTCTAAGAGAATAATCAGCAAGTTTTCTTGAATGCAAGAATGAGATTACCAAAGTCATGTTTATTCATTTATAAGTAAGTGACACATTTCTATACTCATCAGGAGAAAGTGGTCCATGATTAATTCAAATTAAGAATTGCAAGCCTCAGGTTTATAGATATTTTCTAGTTACAAAAATTGCTGGAAACCAGTCTTTGATCTAAAACCTGTTGGGCTGCATTGAATTACAATATTATTTGCTGCCTTTATTCCAAAATGACAAGTTTTTATACTATTTTTATAAGGTGATCTAAGTACCTGATCAAACAAAATATGATTTGATGAACTGATATAAAAATAGTACAGCAATACTCTTGTCTTGTACTGGAAATGGTCTTAAAATGCCTTTCATCTGACCAAGTTGCCTTAGATATACCTCCATTTCAAGTGTTCCAGATCCAAGCAGTTGACGGTAGTGAGAATCAAAGGCCCAATGAAACAGTACTAAATCATGATGATTGTTTTTAAGGAGCAAAACCAAGGTAAGTTGTCACATACTTTTCGACTTCATTTGAAACATGCATCAATACACATTTTTTTTTAAAAAAAGTCAGTATTAATTTAGCTTAATACAATAATAGCACTTAGTATTGTTCTTGCTAACAGTAGTTGTGTGTGTGTGTGTGTGTGTGTGTGTGTGTGTGTAATAATATATTGATGAGCTAGAGAGGAGTCACAGTGTTATAACAATTAACTATCCCTTTCCCTTATACTCTTTCCCTCATACTGTCAGATTTGCCTCCCCAGATAGGTGCATATATATATATATATATCACAATGACATGCGGATCCACTAGCTTGGATCCATGGGAAACAGAATGGGAATGAAAGTAAGGAAGATCAACTAGAATAGTGTTTATGATTTTTGCCTGGAATAGTTTTATTACTTCTAGGACTAAAACTTGGAATAGTTTCAGTACTTCTAGTTTTATTGTTTAAGAAGTTTATGATACACACACATATAAAGGTAGTTTAAAATAATCAGCAAGAACATTGTTTTTACTGAATTATTTTCCTAAAATTCCTACAATTAACACTATCATAGACTTAAATATTGCTATATACTAATGTGTTTCAAATTTAAAACAATACTTCTAATTCTAATTCATTTTCTGAACAACAGACCTCACTTAATAACTGCTCGCTGCATATCCATCAATGGATGTCCGGTTGATACCTCAAATGAGCATGTTTAGAATCAAAATTGTCTTCCTGAAATCTGCTTTGCTCCTGTAACCTCTCTTTCATATAGCAGTTTTACCGTTTTCCCAGCACACTGGTTTGTAGACTAGTCTGACTGCACTGTCTTTGCTGTTCCCACATCCGTCTTTTACTAAACTACCTGAGTGGCATCTCCTACTTTCACTTTCTCATTTCCATGTATATTGCCGGTGTTTTAACTCATCCCCTTCATTTATTGTCAGTGCTCAAACTGACTGTGCAATAGATTTCTGTGTCCTGTATTGTCTTATAATTTAGCATTCCACATTGTTAAGTTATTCTTATTATCTACATGTAGCATCATATCATTTTTAATTTTCTTCAGTCTTCTTGAATGTTATGTAAGGAAACTAACTCCTTAGGGTAACTTTTAAGGTGTTTAGGCGTTTGGCTTCCTTCTGATTTTGAAGGTGAATAATTTTCTGAAAGGTTGGACAGCTGGAGAGTGGAGAAAGGAAACAAATAATACCAGGCACGGAATTTGTTTTTTCCCTAGATTATAATATGGTCTTGTCAATATTGAGTTGAGTATGAGGTAAGAAAGCCCAGCTGCTTGTAATTTTTTTCTATTGAAAGTATAATTGAATGCATTTCTCCTGAAAACTGATGAGAATTCTAATTATCAAAGTACCAGAATACAGCATAAAAGTAAGCTTCTTTAATCCAAAAACATCCTGGTGTTCTTCAGCAGTCACTACTAGCAGCTAAGTGTCATTCCCCACCATGCCACAGAGATAAGAGTGACATTATAAAAGAGAAATAGAACTATTGTTAAGATATTCTGTATTCTTCAATTAAGGTAATGAAAGTTATAATAATAATAAACTTAATGTAAGTTAATTGTTTGACTCATTCTTGTCCCACTAATCCATAGGTTCTGAGAGGTTGCACCTGTGCTGCTTCAGCTCAGTATGTATCCTCTGTACCACACCCTTCAGTCTGTGTCATTTGTCCACGATTGTTTATGTCGTTGCCTCCACTTTCAGTGTCCTTCTTTCCTTATTTCGCTCAAATTTCAAGGTCCTTTAAAATACTCCTTCTATTATAAAGGCTGCTTTCTGCAGCACTTCGATTTTTGTCTTAATTCTTGCACTTAGTTTTTCCTTGTGCAGAAGTTAACTGATTATATGTCTGGGGCTAACCACATCATTTCTCTTACCTCACAGCAGCTGTCATAGGGTTGTCTTACTCCAGGCAGTTGATTATGTTTTCAATAATGGGACCTAATGGACCAGCATATACAGGAGCATATTTCATTGTAACAGTGTATTTCTGGAGAGGTATATCTTACAAAACAAACAGTGTACATTTCATTTCAGGGGATTTGTGATTCTAAAAACAATTCGAAAGAGTACAAGTCAATGGATTTGAGTATACTTAGAATTTTGTTCAACCACCACCACTAACTAATTCCAGAACCTTTTCAACAGTTGCTCAAAGAAAATCCTAAACTTCCCATTTAGTCCCTAACTCTACTTGTTTTTAATGACTAATTTACTTTTTGTGTCCATGGATATGTCTACTTTGGATATTTCACATAAATGGAATCATATAATGTGTGGTCTTTTGTGTCTAGTTTTCTTTTTACTGAACATAATCTTTTCAAAGTTTATCCATATCATAGCGTGTATCAGTATTTATTTCTTTTTACGGATGAACAATATCCAACTGTATAGATCGTCCATATATTGTTAATCCATTTAACAACATTTTGGTGCCATATTTAAAAAATGATTGCCTAAATTCATGAAGATCTAGTTTATGTTTTTCTCTAAGCATCTTAAAGATTTAACTCTTATGTTTCAGTCCTTAATTCACTTCGATTTATTTTTTATGTATGGTGTAAGATAGGGATCCAGATTCATTATTCTGCATGTGAATATACAATTTTCCCAGTACTATTTGTTATAGAGATTATTCTTTCCCCAATGAATAGACATATCCCTTTGTCTAAATCAACTGAAAATAGACATGTGGGTTAATTTTTGATATCTTAATTTAATTAAATTGATCTATACATTTGTGCTTATGTCAGTATTTCCCTTTAAAACTACCATGGCCTTGTATTAATTTTGAAATCAAGAAATGTGAGTCCCCCAATTTTGTTCTACTATTTCTAGATAATTTTAGTTAATTTGGATCCTTTGTATTTCTACATGGATTTTAGAGGTTTGTCTTTTGTCTCTTTATTCAAAAAAAAGATGATATTTTGATAGGAATTGCATTAAATCTGTCATGTCATGTCAATCTGTCATGTTACTAATATTAAGCTTTATTATTAGTTCACAATCATGAACATAAATGTTTTTCCATTTATTTAGGTTTTTCACTAATTTCCAAAATGTTATGTATTTTTCAGTTTCTGTAAGTCTTATACTTTGACTAAATTACTCCTAAATATTTTATTATTTTTTATTTATTATGAAAACAATTATTTTCTTAATTTCACTCTTGGGTTTTCATTCCTTGTATATGAAAATACAACTAATTTTTCTATATTGACCTTATATTCTGCATTTTAATAATTTGTTCATTAACTATAAATTTACTTTTGTAAGTTCTTTAGATTTTTTTTCTCATATGATCATATAATTTATCAATTTTCAGTCTAGATACCTTTATTTATTTTTATCTAGTTATCCTGGCTAGAGTTCCAGTACAATGTTGAATAAAAGTGGTGATACTGGACATCACTGTTATTTCTTATCTCAGGGGGAACACTTAGTGTTTCACCATTAAGTTTGATGTTAGCTATGAAATGTTTACATATGACCTCATCACTCTGAGAAAGTTCCTTTGTTTTCCTAGCTTGTTTAGTGTTGTTGTCATTTTGTTAAAAAAAAATTTGTGTGTCTGTTGAGATGATTGTGCGCGTTTTTTCCTTTAAATCATTAATAAAGTTTATAACATCCATTGATTTTTGTATGTTGAACCACTATTGCATTCCTGGGGTAAATCTTACTTAATCAGGGTGCATTAAGATTTTAATATTCTGCTGAATTCAGTTTGCCAGTATTTTCTTAGAATTGTTGCTCACCCTTCTATTTTTGGAGGAGTTTGAGAAGAATCGGTGTTAATTCATCATTAAATTTTTGGTAAATTATTCAGCAAAGCCATCTAGACCTGTACTTTTCTTCCTGTAAAGCTTTTTAATCACAAAATCAGTGACTATTTGCTATAGGTCTTTTGGGTTTTCGACTTCTATTTGAGTCAGTGTCAATTGTGTCTTTCAGATATTCATTTATTTTATCTAAGTTATCAAATTTTTCAGATTTTATTTTTTATAGTATTCTTTATCCTTTAATTTGATTGTACTTGATGGTAATGTCTCCACTTTATTTCTGGTTAGAAATTTTAGTCATTTCTTTTGTCTTGAGAGGTTTAGCTAAAGGATTGCCTTCTAAAAATCTTTTCAAAAACCAACTTTTGGCTTTGTTGATTTTCTTTATTGTTTTTCTATTCTTCATCTTATTTGTCTCTGCTGTAGTCTTTATTATTTTCATCTTTCTTTTTGCTATGCCTGCTCTTCTTTGCCTGGTTTCTAAAGGTGGCAAGTTAAGTTACTAATTTGAGACGTTCTTTTTAATATAATTGATTATTAGGAATTTCTCTCTGGGCATGGCTTTTGCTGCACTTCATAAGTTTTGGTATGTTCTTTTTTTGTTTTTATTCATCTGAAATTATGTTTTAATTTTCCTTGTGATATCTTCTTTAACTCATTGGTTTAGCAGTGTGTTGTCTAATTTGCACATAGTTGTAAATTTCCCAAATGTCCTTCTGATTGTGTAATGGCTTCTAATTTTATTTCATAGCTGTCAGATAAATAAATAAAATAATATAAATAAGCATTTTTTTCTAATTTATTGAAATACGTGGCCTAATACATGATCTGATTTGGACAGGATTTCATGTACACTTGAGAAGATTGTAGATTCTGCTGCTATCATAGAGAGTGTTTCTATAAATGTTTGTTAGGTTTAGTTTGTTTATAGTGTTGTTTCAATCTATTTTCTTTTCTGATATGCTGTCTAGTTGTTCTATCCGTTATTGAAAGTTGAGTATTTAAGTCCCCAAATATTATTGTTGACTACATATTTCTCACTTCAACTCTGTCTTTTGCCTTTGTGTGCTTCATATATTTTGAGTCTGTGCTTTCTGGTGAATATATGTTTACTCTTATTATATATTCTTGATAAATTGACCCTTTTTTCATTATATAATGTTCTTTGTTTCCAGTAACATTTTGTGTTCTATTAATAAAGTCTATGTTGTCTAATATCAGTTTAAAAACTTGATCTTTCTTTTGGCTACTGTTTACACAGAATATAATTTTCTATCCTTTAATTTGTTACCTATTTTTGTTTGTAAATCTACAGTAAATCTCTTCTAGGCAGCATAAAAAGTGGGATTTTTTTTTTCATTTTGACAAACTCTGCCTTTCAATTTGAGAGCTTAATCCATTTACATTTGATATAATTACTGATAAGAAAGAAACTTCTGTCTAGTGTTCTTTCTTTTCAGACTATAGAACTTCCTTTTGCATTTTTTGTGGCACATGTCTTAACAGCCTATAGTTTTTGTTGATCTGTTACAGTTTTTGTTTATCTGACAACATCTTAATTTTTTCTTCTTTTTTGAAGAACCTAGGATTGTCTTAATTTCTCATGCATTTTTAAAGGATACTTTTGCTGGATATGGACTTCTCAGTGACTGTTTTGTTGTTTCAGCACTTTGAATATACCATCACACTGCACTGCCTTCAGAATTACATGGTTTCTAATAAGAAAGTATCTGTCAATCTTATTGAGGATACTTTGTATATAATGAGCTTCTGATCTCTTATTGCTTTCTAGAGTCTGTCTTTGGCATTTATCAGTTTCATTATGATATATGTAGATCTCTTTGCATTTATCCTGGTTGAAATATATTGAGCTTTTTAGATATGTACATTGAAGATTTTTAACAAATTTGAGAAGTATTTGGTCATCAAATTTTCAAGGATTATTTTTCATCCTTCCTGTTTTTCTCCTTTTGGGACTTGCATTATGCATATTTTTGTGTGCTTAATAGTGTTCTGCAGGTTTCTTGGATTCTGTTTTTCTTCATTCATTTTACTTTCCTTCAGTAGATATTATAAATTGACCTATATTTAGGTTCATGATTCTTTCTTTTGCTTGTTAAATATGTAGTTGAGGAGTTCCACTGAACGTTTCTTTTCTTTTATTATAATTACTTCCAGAGTTAAAATTTGGTTTTCTTTTATAATTTCTAGCCCTTTACTAATATTTTCTTTATTTGTGAGACATCATTATTATGCCTTCTTTTAACTATTTAGACATCATCTCTTTTAGCTCTTTAAGGAAATTTAAAATAGCCAATTTAAAGTTTGCAACTCTGCCTTAGCCATCACTTCCTGTTTGTGTAGGATCTCAGAATGAACCAGATGTGAGTCCTTGATGTCCACTTCTGTCTTTTCTGAGCATATGCACAACTCTGTGCATGCACATGCACTGCCTTTTAAATTCCTAGAAATATGTCATAGCTTTTCAAAATCTTTATTCCAAAAATATCTATTTTCCCAAACCTTTCTACTAAGTGGTTTTGTTTGTTTATTATTTCCTCCAACTACTATACATTGCCTCAGGTCTAGGCAACTGAAATATTTGTCTGTAAATGTTTGCAACAGATGCTGACAGGATAATGGCTTTAGTGCTGGGTGAATTCCAAGTCAGACAAGATAAAACAAGCCTTTTGAGTGTCTTCCTTCTGCCACCAGAAAGGTAAAAACAAATCATTTCAACTCTTTGCAAATAAGATCTGTTTTGCTTCCTCCATACCAATACTGACAATATGAGCTGTTATTTACAAGGCTACCACTGTGCTGATAGAGGGGTTGAAACAAGGGTAAGTGGTTGGATCACCTGAGGTCACGAGTTTGAGACCAGCCTGGCCAACATGGTGAAACCCTGTCTCTACTGAAAATACAAAAATTAGCTGGGCATGGTGGCAGGTGCCTGTAATCCCAGCTACTCAGGAGGCTGAGGCAGAAAAATTGCTTGAACCTTGGAGGCAAAGGTGGCAGTGAGCTGAGATCACTGCCACTGCACTCCAACCTGGGCAACAAGAGTGAAACTCCAAAAAAAACTTTCTGCTCTTACTGAGATTAGCTGTTTCCTTAAATGAATGTTCCCTGGGTTGCTGCAAGTTTTTGATTAGTTTTTAAAGGTCTAATTCTTTACCGTGTCAGTATAATTAATTTTTTAAAAAATCTGTCTTTATAAATAAAGGTATAGAGTACCTTATATTGAGAAGAGGTGTGACTTTGAAGATTGCATGTACTATTTAAACATGTGCTGGCTACTTTGTGATGAAATAATTAAGAGTTGAACTTACATATGAGCTATACACTTTTTATTTTAGAAAAACATTCTAACTTGAAATTTTCACATGTGGTTTCAGGCAAATATTAAAAAAAATTATCTGATCCTTCAATAATAGCATTTTGAATGCTATTATGGTGAATGGCATTTTTGAAAGAAATGAATATTTGTGATGTTTTTGTGACATTTCCATTATATCACCTATAAAAATAGTTATATTTTCAAATTTTGTAACGTAATTTTCTATCATATTTAAAAATCTTCCATATAAATTATGTAAGTATTCAATCTATTTGTTAAAAAATATTAAAAGGTAGTATCTTCTGATTCGTTTAAAAGAAGTAGACTTAGGAAAGAAAATTTTACAGATCCATTTCAATGAAAACATCCAGAGAAATTTTAGATGTGATTGAAATATTAGTATCATGATTTAGTAAGCACAGTGGACAATATTTCTTCTGTTCAGATATAACCTCATTATTAACTGTCTTATTTTTAAAACTGCAACAGCCTTTGAAATGAATTATTTAAATAAATTGGACTTAAAATCAAATCTTTAATTTTTGGATGCAAAATGTTTTACTATATTTCCAAAATTAGCTAAGCATTTTCTATTTGCGTATAAGGGAAAATATATTTTATGTCATTAATGGACAAAATGGACTTATGATATTAATTTTTTCTTTAATTTCCATTTTTGTGTATGATTAATATGTTAAATTATTAATAGAGTAGAATATCTTATAAATATACTTCCATATTTTCTTGATAATTATCAAAGCTATGAACTAACCATCTAACTTTTGTTTTCCATATTAATACTACACATTAGTAACTAAAATAGTACATTCTCTGCCCTTGATTTGATATATATTAAAGAAGTCATAAGGGATATTTTCAGCTTATCTTGATTTTAAATAAAATTTTTAATTGTCAATTTCTGGAAAAAGTTGGAATATTATTTTGAAATAGACCATATTTGTTTTTGATACATTCTTAACCTTATTTGGGATATGAGATTGAAATTTTTCTTTTATCTCTTCAAATTGGTACACTGTGCTGGTCCAATTTTCCCTAATTTAAACTGTGCAGAGTGTATCCTTCTGCAAATGGAGTTGAGTTACAAACCATGCTGGAAATAGAAATATGGAAGAATACTTTCCTCTAGCATAAATTGCTTATATATGCAATAGAGACTTTTATGTCTTTTATGTCCACAGTTAAAGAGACAAGGCTGAGACATATTTTTTTCTTTGCTAAAGTAATTAAGTTTCAATAATAATTTCTGTTCCAAATGTAATTTTATTTGTATTTCAAAAATTAATGGCAAATTAATGCATAAATACAAATTGGTTCAGAGTAAAGAACCAATAAGCATATGCATCAACTTCAACAAAGAGTGCTATGACCACTTCCCAAATATATGTTAAGATGATGATCATGGTGGTAGTAGTAATAGCAGTTGAAGTAGTAATAGAATTAATAGCAGTGGCAGCAGCAGTGGCAGTGATGATGGTTCTAATAAATGATAATAGTAGCTATTTAGCACAGTTCTAAACACTTCACATATAATCTCTCATTTAATACTCACAGCAGCCCATGAAATTGGTACTATAATTACTGTCATTGTATTGATGAGAAAGCCAAACCTCAGAAATTTAAATAACTAGCATCCATACTCACATCTAGTAAGTGGAATAATATAGATTTAAAACAAGAAATTCAGTAGTTTAAGAGGAAAAGAGCATATATGACTCAGGATCAGATAAAAGTCTCATGAGATTCTGTAGGGTAACTTCATGCAGGGCTTTAGTAAAACTAAAGGACAGGATAAACAAAGTATTTTCAACAAAAGGTGACATAACAACTGGTTAATCATGTGGGGGAAAATGACTTTGGTTATCATGTCTTACCACTCAATAAAGCACAACAGGGGAAAGCATAGACAACCATAGACCGGAAAACTTACAGCTGTAGTCCCCCGGGTTCTATTCTTCTTTGGATTTTGAACTACCAACATATGCATGAGATATCTCAGTTTTATGAGAGGCAAAGCATAATTGCTGCAGAGTCTTTTATACTCCACTTGTCAAGTAGCTAAAGCCAGGTGACGTAACTAATTAAACCAAGGGAACACTATCAGTGTCTACATTTGTAAACCACAAAGACATGCTAATAGTGGGTGTCTCCAGATGTGTTTAAAAGTTTAAATAGCATATCGTAACTTATTTGCTAGTACATCTCATCCTTATCTTGACCAAAAGTCAATACCAGACTTTTAGGCAACCAATGTGTAAGCATAGAGCTGCCTAGTCCAGCAATAAAATAATCAAATAATCCCATCCTTACAAAGGCAGAATAATCAGTCTGTCTTTTGATGATCAAGTATTTATACTTTAAAAGTTTAATGTTTTCATTTTTTCTTTTTATTGTTAGTGTTTTTTACTTTCTAAGAAAACTAGTGCTACTCTAGTGTTGTGAAAACATTATCTGATATTTTCTTTAATTTATTCCTGAGATTTAAAATATATCTTTCATGACTAAATCTATCCATATAGAAGTTCTATTTGGGGACAGTATGAAATAGAGGCTAATGGTTACTTTCTTCATATGGTTAATCTGTTATGGCACCTTTCACTTTTCATTTAACTGGGCTTCTTTGATTAAAATCAGTTGATATTGGAAGTGTGGGTCTATTTCTGAACTTTATTATAACTTATTATTTAGTTTTCTTTACACAAGTACCACACTGTGCTGACCCAATAGAGTATGTTCTAAAATGAGCTGGTACAAGTTCTTACACTTCAAGATTCTTTTGGCTATTTTAGACTCTTTGAATTTCCATAAAACTTTTAGAGTCAACTTTTCAATTGTACCCTGCCAAAAATAGCCTGTTGGAATTGCAAAAAATCATTTTAGAAGAATTAACTTCTTAACAATACCAAGTCTACCCATCTATGAACCAGTTGGCTTACCATTTATGTAGGTTTCTCCTTTTGTTTTTAACATTTCTTTCACCAATATTTTCGGATTTTTAGGATAGAGACTTTGCAAATCTGTCATTAGGTTTCTTTATAATAATTTTATTTTTTGATGGTATTACAAATGGCATATTTATACTTTTGTTCTCCAATTATTTATAGCTAGTTTATAAATAAACAATTGCTCATAAAAGCAGAGAATAGAGTGGTTGGGTGTTACCAAAGGCTGGAGGAAGAGGGACATGGGGAGTGTTGTGCAATTGGTATAAAATTTCACCTACACAGGACGAACTAGTTCTAGATATATGATATACAGCATAGTGCCTATCGTACACTTAGAACAGGCGTCCCCAAACTACTGCCCGGGGGGCCGCATGCAGCCCCCTGAGGCCATTTATCCGGCCCCCTGCCGCACTTCAGGAAGGGGCACCTCTTTCATTGGTGGTCAGTGAGAGGAGCACAGTATGTGGCGGCCCTCCAACCGTCTGAGGGACAGTGAACTGGCCCCCTGTGTAAAAAGTTTGGGGACCCCTGACTTAGAATGTTTTAAGAGAATAGATCTTATGTTAAGTGTTCTTACCACAAAAACAAACAAAACAAATACATGAAAATTTCTGAATGTAATGGGTATGCCTATCACTTTAATTGTGGTGATGGTTTCATGAGCATATCATAGGTCCAAACTCATCCAATGGTATGCATTAAATATGTGCAGTACTTTTACCCCAATAAAGTTGCTTAGAAATATACAATTGACTTTTGCATATTTACTTTACGTTCTGCAAACCTGTTAAATCACTTATAATTTGTAGTAATCTATTAGTAGAATCATTAGGATTTTTTAATCCGTGCTGCCTTATTGTCTGTGAACAAAGACATTCTATTTCCTTCATTTCCATGTGTATGAGATGGAAAAGTTTGGTTAAATAAACTAAAGATACATATGTGCATATTTCATACAGATGGAAAAGTATATAAGGTGTATATAAAATGGATATTGATCTGACATTTTTTCTCCTTTAAAATGCAAATATTGTGGCAGGAATAAGATCCTAAAAAGTTGAAAGCCAGTTACTTTTCCTAAACATGATGGTTTATAGAATGTTCATTATAAAGGTTCCTGGAAGTGGGCTTGGTGGAGCTGAAATGTGGCACATGTTCTGGTTAATGGGTTATGTATCCCAGAAAATGTTTAGAGTAGGGCTGGATTACTCTAGCTAAAATGGGAACATTTTGCACTCATTGCATTTATTTTATAAGCAGTTACCTTCTACCTGGAAGAAAGGTTTAGTGGAAATAGGGAAACTATGAAGAAAGCGATGAATAAGAGAATGAGGAAAAGGTACATTCAGATACAGAGAAAAGTATGATGGAAAACAAATTTTGTTGTTGTTTTTTTTTTAAATAATCTCAGCATTATGACTTTTATCAATTTTTCTTTATTTGAATAACTTCAATCTATTGGTACAGTATAAAAGGTAAAGAATCACAGTTCTTTCACCCTTCAAATCTTTGTTGAATATCTATAAATACTAGATAATGAGACACAAAAATGATAATATGCAGTTTCTGTAATTTTATCACTTTTGATGCAACTCCTATCCTCATGCTCAGCCATATTAGGGTGGGGACCTGACTTGAACTACAGCCAGTTTCTGTTCCTGACAGTGAATTTATTTGAATAGACTCAAACTCCACATTCCAACACAGCAAATGCTTCAGATATAAGCATGTGGCTCAGTTTGAATAAATAAACTAAAGATATTTTCTGGATATTGGTTTGTATAAACTATTTTTTTGTAGATGCTATTGGAGATACTTCTCTTCTGGATAGCAAGTTACAATGCCAATATGAGTAGACATAGCTTGCTTGGAATACCATAGAGGAAGGTTAAAAAAAATGATAAGGAAACAGAACTGAAGCCCTAAGAATACTTTGAAAGTATTTGTTTACGTTTAACATAGATAAAATTAAGAGGTTGTGTATATGTCTGTCTGTGGTGGTATGGTAGAAAATAGGGCTAGGTGGCTAGGAAGTAATATCTGAGTTAAAAAATGAAATAGTTTTGAATTTACGCAAAGTTTCGGTCTTTATCCTTTAAGGCTGTGGAGCCATCTATGATTTTTTATAGGAAGAACAAGTATTTTTTATGACCAATGTCAAATTATACACCTCTGCAGTTGGAGATAAAGAAGACCTACGTTTTGAATTGCTAACGTCCTGAAAATTTTAATATGCAATATCGTCTCTGTATAATCACAATGAAAAGTGTAATTAATTGAACATTGTCAAAGTTAATTGCAATCTGAATGGTCGAGGATGCCATACTTCCTGTCAAACTTAATTTGAATCTTTTTAAGTTAAGTCACTTTTTAATTGGTTTGAAGTCTTCCCCAAAGCATGCCTTTCCATCTGAAATAATTTTATTGGAAACTGAAATAAAGTGATGTGCTTGCCACAGCTAAATGAAGCATATCCCCATTGTACCTGACAGTTAGAAGTTAAAACTAACAAGAGCCTTATAAAAGAATTATCAAAAATGTGGACTTTGAAGTAAGGATACAACCAAGAGACACTGGTGTGGCCTTGGAACAATAGGGGAAGTTTTTCTTTTCTATACATCTCTTTTCTCGTGTGTCTACTTAAGGAACTAGAGTTTTCTCTCTTATTTATAGTTCATAAGAAAGCTTTGGGTATCTAAACTACTAACAGCAGATGCAGTGAACTGAAAACATGTATAGAACGATATAATCTATTACATTAGCTTTACTTTCTGTAATTTTGATGAATCTGATTCTCTCTTTGCCTCATGAGAATAAAGAATTTAAAAATAGATATAATGTTATATACCACATTATTTTAACTTTCCTGTCTGTATTTAAAGATGAAGTTGATTTTCTTCCTGACTCAATAAAAATAAAACCTGCTTTTTCCCACTCATTCATGTAACTGTAACTGACTGTATCACCCAACTGGTCCTGTTGGAAGAGTCACTTATTTCATTCTCTAATCACTCGATAGATTACGTTGCTTGTATATATTAAAATTCACTTATATCCATCTCTTCCACATCCTAAGTCCGTATAATCATTATTTCTTAGTAAATACATGCATCAGTATTTTTGTTCACTAAATATTTTGACCTAGCTGCTTCCTGGGATATGGAAAGATTGTATTTTCTCACACTATCTGAAGTTAGACATGGTTCTTTGGTCAGTAAAATGTAAGTGGGTATGATGTATGTTATTTCCAGGTGAAAGCTTTCCTTTAAGAAGAAAAATAAATCTCCTTAATCTGTTAAATTATCTACTAATATTCTCCAGCAAAAAACTGTTTACTAATGAAATCTTTCTCATTCAGTCAAGGACAATTAAAGATGCCCAGTGTCACCATGTCTACTTCATTTTTCACCGGAGGTGTCTGTCAGCAAACAAAAGTAATGTAAGTTAAACAAAGAAAAAAAGATGTTATGGTTATTCAAGGAAATCATGAGGCTGTCAAAACTGTTACCACATGTGATTGAATTATTTTTGTAGAAGACAAAACATCAGATATAGAACATTATTACAATGAACATGTTTGACAAGGCGGTTGGATATAAGATCAAAATCCAAAAATATTGTATTTATACCTATTAGCAACAGTGACCATCCTTGCACTCTCAGACAAATCTTGGACTTACTACCCAGTATCTGTTGACAAAAACTGACCCGTCTTGCTATTCTATGCTAGGCTAGCCATCATGTCCTGACTTGCACATCATGACATATATAGAAAAATGATCATATTTGTTTAGCAGCCAAAAGGCTGCTTTTGGCCAGAGGGAACCAGCCCAGACTCATTTGTAGCATATGCTCTTTCATATTGATAAACCACCTTAAAGCTTACAAAGTGTTTTCATAGACAATGTAGATGTTTAACCTAGCACATAGAAATATGCAATCACCTGCAATGAATCCATTTTTAAATAGCCCTGATTAAAATAATGATTCTGTATATGTGTAACCATCATTTGATACACTCTCCTGGCAACACAACCTACTTAGAATTGATGAAAAACCTTACAGCTTATTCCTATTGTAATACTGACTTGGCTCATAAAACCATTCATATCCCTGCCCAACTGCCCCAAATACTTTTCTTTTTGCCATATATGTGAGAAACAATGTTGAGACCAGGTGATTCGATATGACTCAGGCTTGAATTAGTCTTTTAATATTAAGACCCATAACATGAGCTTTCTGCAGCTTTTTTGTCCACATTAAGCATTTTCAGGGTGAAGTGAGAAACAACATCAACAATTGCTGATTATTTTGAAACCTTTGCCATAGTACTTGTTTTAAAAACTGTGGCTGAATAATTGCTCTTTCAGACTTTTTTGTCTACAAGTTTATAAATCCAAACGTCTTCATCTAAAAGTGTATATGAATTTTATTTTAATTACATTTTAGCCACAACTTTAGGCAGAAATAGGGAGATAAAATATTAATGTGAAAACAATATTTACACTCAGGATTCAAACTCAAAAGATTTGTAAATTCATTTCCTGAATTTTCCCTTCTTCACTCATTTCTTATCATTCAAAGGATTTTAACCCATGTCAGAGCTTTTTGTCATCTGTTAGGAACTTAGCGACTCCGGATTGCTTGCTTCATTTACCTGCTTATTTTGGTCTCCATTTATCATTATTTTTAACGGTTGTCAGCATTAAATGTGATTTGCTACATCAGCCAACTCACACAGCAAATGCAAATCCTTTTGAATTTCACTTGCAATTTCTGGACTTCCCCAGTCCTTTCAGTTTTGCTTTTTCAGCACTATTTGATTTTTTTTTTTTTTTTTTTTTTTTTTTTTGCCATTAGGGACAGCGATTTTTATTGTTTTAAAGGCAACAGAGACTAAAACAGCCATGTTCAATTAGCCATGATTCTTCAGAGTTATACAAACTAGAGCACTTACGTTTCAGCAACCACAGTCTACATAACTAATAGGACTTCACTGTCTTATGGCAGATAATACACAATAATGGAGATTTTTTTTTCCTTCTTTGGGGAGGAAAACATCAGAAGACAGTTATGTTTGCATGCCCTTTAGGTATCTCCAATGTTGCTCCATTATAGCATTTAATTTTTATTTAAGCTTTTAGTTTACTATTGTTTGCTTTTATTTCTGAAAATGGCAGGAACACATTTCTTTGTGACTATTCAGACATGATATTATCATTTAGAAACTCAGCTTTCTGTTTGTACAGTATTCAATTTTAGCACCATTTTTTAGATTTTAATGAGATTTACAAAAGCTAATATTTTAAAAATCCTTTGGGAACAAAATTCAAATCGTTTTATCTTTTTTATCATAGATCATAATTATATGTGTTCAAATAGGCATATTTCCAAAGCTGGGTGAGATGCAAAGCCACACAGATACATATGGGGTTTTTTGCTCTCAGTATAAAGAATGGCAGACACATTTATTTAAAGTGAAAGCAAAATTTCATGGCTAAATGCAGACATGTTAAGCTAAGATTATAGTCTCTTAATTCAAACACCTAATAGAACTAATACCAATTAGAAAAAGAAGCAAAATAAATTCATTGCTAGTAACATGATCATATGCCCTTAAATCATTAACTGCAAAAGTGTTAATCAGTGAAAGCAGCAAATCGAGTGAAAATGAATGGCAGGCCCTTTCTTTGCCTACCTCTTTTCTCCCTTTTCTGCACGCACATTCAGAGCCTGAAGTTGTTACTAGGAAAGCACAATCCTTTTCCGGAGGGACCATCACAGGCTTGCTTATGCCACTGGTCAAATGTGGCTTCATGAAATCTGGGAAAGGGGGAAACAGCAGCATTGTGATTGGATCAGACCAGTCATGGTTCACTGTCTGGGCCCTGGTGCATCAGCTAAGAACCAAACTGGGATTCTTTCAGCAAAGAGTGTGGGCAGCTGTATAATAGGTATGTGACTCTGTGTCTACCACATTTATTTTCTCCTAATGAGAAAAAGAAAGACTGAGATACGACCTTTCTCTCTTCTCTCTTCATACTAGAGGAAATAGGAATGGCTGCTGGGGAGAGATGGATAAAATGAGAGAAATAAATAGCAAAGATTCTATTACAGAAACCTAGGATTTATGACTCCACATGGAATTGTAATAATCTGAATATGTGTCTCTGTGGTGAGCTGAAAAATGTACCCTGTTCCCCCCCAAAAACAAAAACAAATCACATCATAACCTCTAAAAGTTTATCTGTTAAAAAAGGATCTTCACACACGTGATTAAGAATTTTGAGATGGGGAGATTATTCTGATTTATTCAGATCAGCCCTAAATACAGTCACTTGTAAAAGGCAGGGAGACCACACACACACACACATACACACACACACACACACACACACACGAAACAGATTGTGTGTGTGTGTGTGAGAGAGAGTATGTGTGTGTGTGTGTGTGTGTGTTTCTGTGCAGAATGTGAATACTCAGGCCACAAAGTAATGAATACCTGAAGCCAACAGAAGTTAGAAGCAGCAAAAAATGAAATCTCCCCTAGGACCTCCAAAGGAAACTTGGGCCTGCTGATACCTGGATATCAGCTCAGTAATACTCATCTCAGACTTCTGCTCTTTAGAACTATGAGAGAATAAATTCCAAATGTTGTTTTATGCCACTAGGTTTGTGAAAATTTGTTGTAGCAGTCACAGGAAGCCAACACAATCCCTTCTGGGAATATGGCATAGTTCTCATTTCTCAACTTCTCCCGGCTTTTTGCTGGGATAGAATAAAATCTCTTCTTCAACTGAAAAAGTTCTCTTTCCATATTATTTCATTTTAAAAACAGGAAAAAGTAGATGGTTTGTGAGGTCATTTCCTCAAAACCCAATCATTCTGCAACCATATTTTCTATCCACTGAAATTGTCTTAAACAAGATAATGACTGCCTTAAAACAAATCCTAAAGAGCATTTAATTTTTTTTTTTTTTTTGACAGAGTCTCTCTGTCACCAAGGCTGGAGTGTAGTGGTGTGATCTCAGCTCACTGCAACCTCTGCCTCCCAGGTTCAAGCAATTCTCCTGTCTCAGCCTCTGGAGTGGCGGGGACTGCAGGAGCATGCCACCACACCTAGCTAATATTTTTGTTTGTTTTTTTGTTTTTTTTTTATTTTGCATTTTTAGTAGACATGGGGTTTCACCGTGTTAGCCAGGATGGTCTCGATCTCCTGACCTCGTGCTTCACCAGCCTCGGCTTCCCAAAATGCTGGGATTACATTCATGAGCCACCATACCTGGGCAGAACATTTGACTTTTAAATGTTTGCCTTGACTTTGCTGAATTTGACGACTTATACTTTCTTCTATCTTAAAACTCCATCTTTACTACAGTGATTACACAGACAATGCTTTCATATTTTTATTCTGTTTCTAGCAAATTTACTTTTCAGGAATGTTTCCTCCAACACCTAATCTTTAATGTTATTTATTCTGCGTTTTCATACTTGGTCCCTTTCACTTACTCTAGAGTTGACGCTGGACTTTTTCCTTCACACTCCTATGAAACCAAATGTAAAATGAATTAGCACTGACACGTAAAACAAATGATGTATTATATCATTAAAGAAGCATAAATTATTTATCTTTTATTTCCCATTTTCCATTATAAGAATTTTGCTTTCATGTTACTGAGAACATGCTGTTAGTTTACGAGATCATGTTTATAGTAAGAAAAAGAAAGAAAACTTCTAAAAAGACAAATACTTTCTTAATTAAGCAAACACACATTAGGCTAATAAGTTCTCAATTCATGTGAATAAAGCTTTGTTAACATTTATGCACCCTTGCACTTTAAAGTCATTAATGAAATGCTCATAATACTGGAATGCATACTATATGCCTGTATATTTACTCTCATTTCACAAAAGAAAACATTGATATTAGGTGAAATTGAGAAGTTTAAAATCCATGACATGATTTAGTGATCTGTATCTTTCCATGACATATGAAAGATGTGCTTGGAGTGAAATAGTTTTGTATTAGTCCATTCTCAAGCTGCTATGAAGAAATATCTGAAACTGGGTATTTTGTAAAGGAAAGAGGTTTAATTGACTCACAGTTCTGCATGGCTGGGAAGACCTCAGGAAACTCAAAATCATGGTGGAAAGGGAAGCAAACATGTCCTTCTTCATATGTAGGCAGCAGGAGAAGGGCGGAACAAAGCAGGGAAAGTCCCCTGTAAAACCATCAGATCTTGAGAACTCACTCACCATCATGAGAACAGCATGGGAGTAACCTCCTCCATGATTCAATTATCTCCCACCAGGTCCCACGCCTGACACATGGGGATTATAGGAACTACAATTCAAGATAAGATTTGGGAGGCAACACAGCCAAAGCATATCAACTTTCCCTCAAGTATTATTATAAAGAAGTCTTTATGTCCAAGGTTGTAGGATTGAGATTGACTTTAGGCACAAATGTAGTGGAGTTCCTTATCCAAATGGAGTTTCAAGAACATAGGGAAACTTCTTTATTTCCTACCCTAGCCCCAGATCCCTTTACTAAACCTAGGACTTCTCTCATAGAGCTTCCTTATTCTAGCTAATGTCTTTAGTCATTTGCTAAATTCCACAACCTATTTTAGAAAGTAATATGTTGACTGTTATCAGTACATCAAAACGCACTTAAACTTTCCAAAACATTGTTTCTGAATTTTTAAAAAATGTATAAATTCATAGGTCCTAAAGGTGTTGAAATCATTTGTGGAAGGACAGAGTAAGGGAGGAAATTTGCAGGTAATGGTTGGTTGAAATCTTCAAGCCTTCTAAAATTTTATCTAGGGGATGAATTATAACTATGGGCAAGTTTGTCCTGAGCTGATAAATACCTTTAAGTAGCATATCACCTATAACTGGATTTCATTCAGTAGACAAACTATGTAACATGAATCTCAAACTAGGTACCAAACAAAATAAAAAGTTAGCTTTATAGTGTGATAGTTACCAGCATCAAAATGAAGTTACTTGTGTTACAAATGCTGACAAATACAGCCAGGGAAGTCCATGAAGGAGGGTTCTCATGCACAAATGCTTGACGGCAAAAATGTCACATAAGACTCTGCAAAAATCATAACCTTGTATGAAAGTCATCACGACCTTACACAAAAGATACTGTGTAAGCACCCAGAACTGCCTGCCCAATCTCAAACTGGTACCACACTCATTATTGATCCTTGTAGCTAAGGATAATTATCTCAAAACAATTATGTAACCCTCCTAATTCTTCCTTTAAATCTTTGTCTTCCTTTACTTTCCCTGAATAGACACATAATTTACTATGCACATGTATTCCCATTGCAATGCCTATTCTTGAATAAATATTTTCTCTTAGAGAGTCTTCCTCTCTGTTATTTAAGGTGACAATAATTCTACTCTTTTTTCTTTTTTCTCAAATGCCTTCAGCTCAAACTGTTCTTTCCTGTAAGAAAGAAATACGTATTTTGGAAACTTGCCCTGCTTCTTCAACACATATCCTTGCAGCACACATATCTGTAGAATATTTAGTCTTTTAATAAATTCTATGTACTTAAAAATTAGAAAATGGGTGAGATTTCTAGAGAGATGCTTGAGAAAATTGTTTTAATATCTAGTTACATGGTGAAAAAGAAGCCCGAATAGCCAATCATATTTATTCAAGTATATGTAGGTACTGTCTTTCTTTTCTTTCTTTCTTTCTTTTTTTTTGACACAGAGTTTCTCTCTGGTTACTCAAGCTGGAGTGCAATAGCGCGATCCTGGCTCACCACAACCTCTGCCTCCTGGGTTCAAACGATTCTCCTGCCTCAGCTGCCCAAGTAGCTGGGATTACAGGTATGTGCCACCCCGCCCAGCTAAGTTTGTATTTTTAATAGAGACGGGGTTTCTCCATGTTGGTTAGGCTGATCTTGAACTCCAGACCTCAGGTGATCCGCACACCTCAGCTTCCAAAAGTTCTGGGATTGCAGGCACGAGCCACTGCACCTGACTCCATATGTATTTCTTAATATAGCAAACATATTGTCTGGCTTAAATGAAATGTTGTTGGTTTAGTGGACTACGTGCTTTTAAATATATTTGATGTTTTTAGTCCTATGTACTCCTAGTATATGTCAAATAATACATACATATGAAAGGAATTTTATATTTATGCATAAATTTCTCGAATAATATTTAGACATAAAGATAGAAGAAAGTATTTGGAAGTTGATATTTCAAAATGAGCATGGAGTTTCCCTGAAACTTGGAGGATACATTAAAATTGTCAATTACTGTAGAGTAAACAGTTTGGATCTTTTAAATTACTATTCCTTGAAAATATGTTCTTAAAACTCTGTTCAGAAAAACTGTTACCTGGCTAAAAGCCAGAAGATATAAAACATCAAACTTCTGAAAAGACTAGGAAAAGACTAGAAATTTAAAAGGGTTTATTTGCTGGTCCAACCCCACAATTGAACTGTAGAGGGCACAAATCAGCTTTCAAGGCGGGGTGTAAGCAGATGTTGAGTAATTGAAGAATAGAACTCATTAGCGGCTACTAAATAGAGGAAAAAATGATGCTCAGAATGAAAACTTTTGTGCAGTAAGTGGGGAACATTACTAAGTCTGGTGGCAGGAGATCCTACTGTGGGAATGTTAGAGATTAGAGTAAAAAATAGTTGAAGGAGATTTGAGGACTATGGTCATATTAAAGCAATTCACTTAGAAAAAAGAATAAAGATGGAAGAGACAGAAGAGTGACTTAAGAGGCACAGTTGAGTTTCCTATAGATTCTACTTGTTGAGTTTCCTATAGATTCTGGATATTAGAACTTTGTCAGATGCACAGTTTGTTAATATTTTCTCTCATACTGTAGCTTGTGTGCTCTTTTGATAATTTCTTTTGTTGTGTAGAAGCTCTTCAATTTAATTAGGTCCCATTTGTCAATCTTTGTTTTGTTGCAATGACTTTTGAGACATAACCAAAAATTATTTGCCAAGGCCAATACTGAGAAGATATTGGCCTTGAGGGTTTTTGCATCTAGGTTCATCACAGATATTAGTCTGAAGTTTTCTTTTTTGTTGTGTCTCTGCCAGATTTTGGTATCAGGCCGATGCCAGCTTCATAGAGTGAGTTAGGAAGGAGTGTCTTTTCCTCAAATTTTATCATAGTTTCAGTGGGATTAGTACAATTTCTTCTTTGTACATCTGGTAGAATTCAGCTGTGAATTCAGCTGGTCCAGGAATTGTTTTGGTTGGTAGGGTCTTTGTTATTGATTCAATTTCAGAAGCTGATATTGGTCTATTCAGGGTTTCAATCTCTTCTTGATTCAATCTTTGGAGATTGCTTGCTTCCAGGAATTATTCAGTTCCTCTAGGTTATCTTCTAGGATTTTAATAGTTTGAGGTCTTGCATTTAAATCTTTAATCTTAATTTAAGTTAATTTTTATATGATGAAAGTTAGTGATTTACCTTCAGTCTTCTGCATATGGCTAGCCAGTTATCCCAGCATTATTTATTGAATAGGGAGTCATTTACCTATGGCTTGTTTTTGTTGGCCTTTTTGAATATAAGATGGTTGTAGGTATGCAGTTTTATTTGTGAGTTTTCTATCTTTCTCTTTTTTTCGTTAGACAGAGTCTCACTCTGCTGCCCAGGCTAAAGTGCAGTGGCTCGATCTTGGCTTATTGCAACCTCCATCTCCCAGGTTCAAGCGATTCTTGTTCCTCAGCCTCCTAACTGGGACTACAGGTGTGTGTCTGGCTAATTTTTGTGTTTTTGGTAAAGATGTGGTTTCACCATGTTGACCAGGCTGATCTTGAACTCCTGGCCTCAAGTGATCCATCTACCTTGGTCTCCCAACGTGCTGCGATTACAGGGGTGAGCCACTGTGCCTGGCTGACTTGTGAGTTTTCTATTCTGTTCCATTGGCCTATATGTCTGTGTCTCAGTATCAAGCTGTTTTGGTTACTGTGACTTTATAGTATAGTTTGAAGTCAAATAATGTGATACCTCTGGTTTTGTTCTTTTTGCTTAGGATTGCTATGGTTAGATGGCTCTTTTTTGGTTCTATATGAATTTTATAATAGTTTTCTTCAAAATCTGTAAAAAATGACATTGGTAGTTTGGTAAAAATAGCAGTGAATCTGTAAATTGCTTTGGGCAGTATGGCCATTTTTATGATATTCTAATCCATAAGCATTAAATGTTTTTCTCTTTATTTGTGTAATCTCTGATTTTTTTTCAGCACTGTTTTGTAGTTCTCCTTATAAAGATCTTTCACCTTGGTTAGCTGTATTCCTAGGTATTTCATTTTCTTTATGGCTATTTTAAGTAAGATTGTGTTCTTGGTTTCACTTTCAACCTGGACTTTTGTGGTGTTTAGACATGCCACTGATTTTTGTACATTGATTTTGCATCCTGAAACTTTAATAAAGTTGTTTAAAAATTCCAGGAGCCTTTTGGCAGAGTCTTTAGGATTTCCTAGAAGTAGAATCACATTGTTAGCAGAGATAGTTTGATTCCTTTTTTTTTCCCCCATTTAAATACCTTTTATTTCTTTCTGATTACCCTGGCTAGGACTTCCAGTACTATGTTGATTAAGCATGGTATAAGTGGGCAACTTGTCTTGTTCTAGTTTTCAAGAGGAATGGTTTGAGCTCATTCAGTATGGTGTTGGCTGTGGGTTTGTCATATGGCTTTTATTATTTTGAGGTATGCTCCTGTGATGTCTACTCTGTTGAAGATTTTTATCATGAAGGAATGTTCAATTTTATTGAAAGCTTTTTCTACATCTATTGAGATGATAGTATGGTTTCGTTTCTTATTCTGTTTATGCAGTGAATCACATTTATTGATTTGTGTATGTTGAACCAGCCTTGTATTCTAGAAATAAAGTCTACTTGATTGTCATGCATTTTGATGTGTTGCTAGATTTTGTTTGCTAGTATTTTGTTGAGGGCTTTGCATCCATGTTCATTAAACATACTAATTTGAAGTTTCCTTTTTGTTGTGTCTCTGACAGATTTTGGTATCAGGCTGATGCTCACCTCATGAAATATGTTAGAAAGGAGCCTCTCCTCCTTGATTCTTTGGAATAGTTTTAGTAGAATTGGTACCATTTCTTCTTTGTACATCTGAAAAATTCAGCTGTGAATCCATCTGGTCCAGGACCTTTTTTGGTTAATAGGTTATTTAATACTGATTCAATTTCAGAAGCTAATATTGGTCTATTAAGGGTTTCAATCTCTTCTTGATTCGATCCAGGGATATTGTGTGCTTTCAGGAATTTATTCAGTTCTTCTAGATTTTCTCATTTGTGTGCATAGAATTGTTTACAGTAGTCTCTGAAGATCTTTTATATTTGTATGGGATCAGTTGTAATATTACCTTTGTCATTTCTGGGTGAACTTATTTGAATCTTCTCTTTTTCTTTGTTAAGACACATATACTCATATGTTCATCACTGCTCTATTTACACTAGCAAAGACATGGAATCAACCCAGATGCCCATCAATAGTAGATTGGATTAAAAAATGTGATACATGTAACATCATGGAATACTATACAGCCACAACAAAGAAGGAAGTCATGCCCTTTGCAGCAACATGGATAGAGCTGGAGGCCTGCATCCTAAGCACATGAACAGCAGAACAGAAAACCAAATACTCCATATTCTCACTTATAAGTGGTAGCTAAACATTGAGCACACATGGACGTAAATATGAGAAAAATAGACACTGGACTGCTGAGGTAGGGGACAGGTGGTAAAAAAAACTACCTATTTTGTACTGTGCTTACTAACTGGATGATGGAATCTGTACTCTAAACCTCAGCATAATGTAATCTTCCCATGTAACAAATCTGCACATGTACTCCCTGTATCTAAAATAAAAGTTGAAATTTTAAAAAGAGGCAAAGTTCTCTTACAGACTGTTTCAAAAATTCATGGAAGGAAAGGTTGAAAAATAAAATAATCTATATGAATTAATAATATTTAATAAGTGTAATGTGAGGAAAATTTGAGTAAATTTGATGCTGAGAATATGTAGCTTGCTTAAAATTAAGGCACTAAATGAGATGGGTAAGATAGGATGTATATTATAAAATAAATACATTGAGCAATGCAATGTAAGGTAGCCTTTTTGGCTACCTCTGAACAAATCTTTTGCTGATATGTTTTTCACTGAAAGTGAAATGCTTCTCCAATAAAAGAATATCAAGTCCCTGATATTGCAGTGGATTTATCATTATTAATGATCTGAACAGGAGTAGAGTTCATTTAAACTCCCATTTGCTCCTGAGTGAGACAGCCAATCTATTTAAAACAATATGGTGATTGAGTGGACATAGTTGAGAGCACTGATTAGGAACTATTTCAACCTGGAGAATGAAGAATTCATTAGCTTAATTTTCTGGTAACAAGTCTTTTGAGCCCTTTTAACCAGCACTAAGTTGTCATGGTGAGGGCGAAAGCTAATAGTGGAGTGGGTGAGGATTCTGATCCGACTCTCTCAAGCAGTTAACAAGGTTATTCTGTAATGAGAATTGCATCCACAGCTTTTTGGAGCTTACAAGGACAGGGATAATTTTTAATATCAGAAACTTAAAACAGAAGCATCTCCTTGGCTTTTCTGAAAACTCTGGTCTTTCAGTGTTCTTTGGTATGTGTTTTTTAATTTTTTTGCTCATTTAAGTAACTACTGTTTTGATTTTCTTTTTCTTTTCTTTTTTTTTTTTTTGGTGTGTGTGAAGATTGTGCTATGGCTCATTCAGTATCATACCATAACAAAAACTGTAGCAAGTACTTCTTTTACTTTTAAACCCCAAGCTTATTTTGCAGTTTACATACAAATGATACACATGTTCAAGATTGAAGTGTTTTTTTTTTTTTCTTTTTCTTCTGTCCCCCTTCTCTTCTTCATATAAAAATATAAAAGGCCAGGTGTGGTGGCTCACGCCTGTAACACTTTGGAAGGCTAAGGCAAGCAGATCACGAGGTCAGGAGTTTGAGACCAGCCTGGTCAACCTAGTGAAACCTCTTCTCTACTAAAAATACAAAAATTAGCCCGGCGTTGTTGCAGGCGCCTATAATCCCAGCTCCTCGGGAGGCTGAAGCAGGAGAATTGCTTGAACTCGGAAGATGGAGGGTGCAGTGAGCAGAGATCCTGCCACTGTACTCCAGCCTGGGTGACACAGCCAGACTTTGTCTTGAAAAAAAAAAATTAACAAATAAAAATATATCTTGGGACAAGATCAGCATTTGAACTATGTGCTCTTTTAGATTAAACTTTCTTGCTCATTTGGCTGAAATCTATGCTATCACATTCATTAACCTTAAAATAATTTAATAATATGTTAGGTTAAGATGTGTTTTTAGTGTGATTCACATATTCTGTATATGACCCTACACTGTAAATATGGCTTATATAACTCACTGGCAGTGCTTCAAAGGGAGTAATTCTTCTTACATGATCACTAAAGTAAAGGAGATCAAGAAGGCTGAAGTAAAATCTCAAAGGATTTTCCCCAGAAGATGGACATTAGCATTTACCTAAGGAAAATAAAAAGATTTTCTAATACAAACATTCTTACTGTCCCATTATTTGGGTTAAGCTGAAGGTCACTGCATAAGCTTTGTGTATATAAGACATGTATTTATTTTATGGGAAGGCTATCATTGTATTTATGATCCTTGACCTATATCACCAGCACAATAGAGGAGCTGTATTGCAAGTAAAAAATAGCATTTTGCATCATGAAATTGTTGGGGTTTTAAAGTTGGGTAGAAGATGAGCATGTGCCCGTATGTTGACACATAAAGAAATGTAGACTCCCAGGTCTAAAGAGATTTTTAGATTTTATTAATTAGAATGATTTAGTAGTGGTCACATCAAGCCCCAAAAGACGATCAAAGAGACTCTCAATACTCTTACCTGACCTGGTGCCTTTGCAGGTTTTTATAATTGTTTTAACAGCTTTATCACATTCAGGTTTCTTCATGAATCGCCATTAGTCGTTTCCATTTTCACCTGCGTACACTTTTTCTCTCAGTCTAAGTTGTTGGGCAGAACTCATTAATGTCTTTTCCCAGCTCTCTCTCTCTGCTCATTTCTACTACTTATCTTCAATAAAACCCTCCAGATCTTGAGTGACTTTTTCCCTTTTATTTTTCACTAAGCAAGTTGTAATGATATTTTACTCATTTAAAATTTTGAGACAACATGGCCAGCAATAGCTAACAAAATGGGTTACAAATAAAATGGAATATATTCAAGCCTAGAAGAACTTTCATTAACTTAATGTCAAACTCATAATACCATGGAATTCTCCCAAACCAAAACGTGTGATTTTTTTTTTTCTGTAATATGTTGATTTTTCTTTTTCTTTTTTTTTTTTTTTTTAGACAGAGTTTCACTCATATTGCCCAGGCTGGAGCACAATGGAGATATGTAAGTCTCTTTTATACTAAATCTTTGATATGTTTGTATTTTATATTTTCCCATCTCAATTTAGACACTGGATTTTAATTGAAACCTTTAGTTCATATTTAGATTTTATTAAATTTACAACATAAAAATGTATCATATAACCAAGTTATTTAAAACATACTTAACAGTTCGCCAATAACTGAATCAAGCATCAATTTTTAAATTGAAATTGAGATTATTTCAAATACAGTTAACATTTCAGTCACACTAGCTACATTTCAAGCTTTATTTGGCCAGGGGCCATCGTATTGTACAGCACAGGTCAAAAGTCCTTAGTATGGTGATCAACAAGACCCTGTATCATCTGGCCTCCCGTAAACTGTGACCCCATTTCTTTCCATTCTCCTGATCATATACTGCACTCAAGCACTCTAGATTTCCTACTCTTTCTGGAACACAGTAGGATGTTTGCATTAGCTGCCTACAATGCCCTTTCCTCAAATACCCTCATGGGTTGCCATCACAACTTCCTGTCTTTGCTTATATGTCCCTTTATCAGAGAGAGCTTCCATCTCTACCACCCTTACCCTGCTTTATTTGTCTCATAATACTAATTTCCTCCTTGTATTAGGGTTCTCTTAGAGGGACAGAACTAATAGGACATATATCCTATTAACTTACATGATTACCAAGTCCCACAATAGGCTATCTGCAAGTTGAGGAGCAAGGAGAGCCAGTCTGAGTCCCAAAACTGATGAACTTGGAGTTCGATGTTCTAGGGCAGGAAGCATCCAGCACTGGAGAAAGATGTAGTCTGGGAGGCTAGGCCAGTTTCTCCTTTTCATATTTTTCTGCCTATTTTGTATTCACTAGAAGCTGATTAGATTGTGCCCACCAGATTAAGGGTGGATCTGCTTTCTCCAGCCCACTGACTCAAATGTTAATTTCTTTTGGCAACATTCACACAGACACATCCAGGATTAATACTTTGTAGCCCTCAATCCAATCAAGTTCACACTTGTATTATCTTCTGTCTCTCTTCACTAGAATATAAGCATTATGAAGACAGGAACATATGCTTACTGCTGCATCTTCAGTACTTGGCGAACAGCAGATGCTCAAGTATTTGCTTAATAAGAAATGTCACTTATAGCTTCTAGTTATTAATAAGTCCCATATGTGTGGGGGGTGTGTGTGTGTGCATGCACTACTGCTACCCCTCTTCCTCTTTCTTCTTTTTCCTTACTTCTCATTTTAATCATCCATATTAAGGACCACTTCCTCTTACCATAATTCTTATCTTATATCCTATTATTTTTCTTCCAAATTCAATTTTTTACTGATGGGTCAGTGGGTGAGAAACACTTTCACTTCAAACATGGGCTATGTCAACCTTAATGTCACCTAAATATTCTTAGGAATTAAAAACTCTTGACAAGAAGTATTTAGGATTTGGGTTAAACAACGGTATAGCCCACACGTAAGTTTCACCATACATAGAGGATAACTGATATAAACAATGAATTATCTCCCACTTATTCTGTTAGACTTAAATCAGTTACTCCTAAAATAGAGCTTATCTATGACCCTGTAATAGATAGTAATTACAACCTCATGCATTACATGTATTTCGGAACTATTGGCATAATGAATACTTGGCTCAGAAGACATCATATCAGCTTAGAAAATTATATCCACAATATTAAAATAGGGATTAAATCATCAATAACTAGACCAGTAATTTATCAATCAAAAAACTTAGATCACATTATAAATATTTATCATATACACTGGTGATTTATATAATGCAAATTTTTAATTATAACAAAGTACCCATAACTATGGAAAAAGTAATTATGATTTTCAGAGAGCTCTCTTCTGTTTTTACTATGTCTTCTATAATCTTCTTTCTGATGCATTTCCATTGATACTATAGAAACTAATAAAAACCATTTTAATAAATAAAACTAATCTTAAAAATGTTTAAGGTAAGTTTAGGTATTCCAATACCTCTTGTCATATTGTAAGATTCTTGCCCTTGAAGATAACTTTCTCATTTGTTCATTTACTTAATAGTACCTGCAGTTAAGCTTCCTAGTGCTCAACAGGATAATGCCTTCCTATGGCTAACACTGCCTTTGTTATTTCAGGATGGGTTTCTCTAATGCTTTCTAATTAAATCTCTATTTGAAGACTCTCGAGGGAGTCAGGTCATAAAACTGCTCATTTGTAGTGAAATTGAGCATATGGAATGTGTAATGTTGGTCTCATAGTTGGTGGAGTAGCTCACTATTTGCTTCAGGTTTGAATTCAAGATCCAGATAAACTTCATTTTAATATAGCTCACACATAACCAGATTAAGTGGAAAATTAGGTTATATAAAGAACTGAAACTTTGTATTATATTTCTTAGCATTACCCATTTAGTTTCTAATGTATCCTTCCCCTACGTCTCTGTCTGGTAAACTTCTAGTGATCCTATAAAGACCAGAAATATTTCCATTTTTCCTTTGAAAACCTTTGCAATTTTCACAGGGAGTTAGTGGTGTCTTACTCTGATATACCACAGCCTTTCCTTCATGGCTCTATGTGTAACAACCCAGACACTTCTAATAGTCCTCTGATCTATTTCTACCACCTACAAACCTAGGAATTATTCCTCCTTGTTATTATTACTCCTTGTTCTCCCCGCATTTTGCCTTAATCAGTTACCAACTATTTTGCATTTTAATCAGTAAGTATGGTAGAAAGAATAATGGCTCTCTACAGAGGCCCACATTCTAATCTTTACTACTTAATCTTGGGCAAACTCTAACCCTTGTGCTTTAAGTTTGCCATGTGTAAATTGAAGATTATAAAAGTACACTACTGCCTGCTTCAAAAGGTTGTGGGGATTCAATGAATATATACACTCAGAAGAGTGCCTGGCAGGAACTAAGCACTCAGCAATGTGATGGCTATAAGTTATAGTTCTTTACCTGCATTTTCTCATTTGAGCCTTACAAAACTCTGTAAGGTGAGTATTAACATTATTTCCAATTGCAGGTGAGGAAATTGAGGTTTAGAGAAGATGAATAACTGTGGGGATCAGTTGGAGAAGGGTCAGAGTTTGGGCACCCAGCAACTGGACTCTAAGGCATACTGGTTTACAATATTTATTTGTATAATAACATAATTGTTTAATCAATTTAGAAAAGATTTTTATTGAAATTTGAGATAAATTTCCTATATCAAAATGCTAAACCTTTATATATGTAACAAGCCAATATCTCTTAAAGAACTGGAGATTTGGAGACAGGGGAAGGACGATTGTAAATTCTCTACCATAATAATGACGCTAAGCTATTTACATTTAAGGAGACTTGGACTCAGATAAAGAACATACTCTTTATGGGCTCAAAGTGAAATGAGTCAGTCTGATATTCAAATTCAATCCTTTCTTAGATCTATAGCATAATGGAATTACACACCTTAAGACATTAGTAGCTTAGATATGTTACATAAAGTTTGCAAGAACCAATTAAACATTTTCTTTTAAGTAAAAAGTAGCCAAGCACTTTTAGGTAAGAAACTGATATTGAAGTAAAATTATTCCACGAAAAAAAAAAAAAAAAAGAAGTGGACTTAAGTACTGTAAACCAAAAATAAAATTTAAGCCTCCAACCAACTGAATAGACCCTCTCTTGGCCAAGGAGATCACCTCAAAACCTGAAAAACTAGCTTGGGCCATGGTGGGAAGGAAGGGGCTTGGACATACCTCATTATACCTTCCTCCCTTTGGAGTTTTGGGCGCAACTGGTCAGCATTAATATTAAAACAGGGATCTGAGGACTGACAGACTCTCTGTAGCAATAAGATGACAAATTTCAATCTGATTCTGGTATAATATCACGTGACAGATGACAGGCCCTGAAGGAAGTCAATGTATTTTACCCCAAATTACGTTTCTTTGACATATTTTGAAATGGGCCCTGCAAAGCTGTCACTTGTGATGGAAATTTACATTCTGTAGAGAATCTTCCCTTACTAGGTCTTTTCAGGAGAGTTTGACACCTTTTAAGGTTCAACCAGTGACATTCATATGTATTCTCTCTGAAGCCTGCTACCTAGAGGCTTCATCTCTATGACAAAATCCTTCGTTTCCATAATCTCCTTCACCTTCTCTTAACTCCAGCTGACTTCGACTCTTCAAGAAGAGCTGAACTTTTTCAACCAATTGCCAATCAGGAAATCTTTGAATCCACCTATGACCTGGAAGCCCTGTGCAGCCCCCACCCACTTCTAGACATCCTGCCTTTCCAGGCCAAACCAATGTATATCCTACATGTATCGATTATATGTCTTTGTCTGTAACTTACGTGTCCCTAAGATGTATAAAATCAAGCTGAAACCCAACCACCTTGGGCACATGTTCTCAGTACCTCCTAAGGCTGCATCCCAGGTCATGGTCCTTAATCTTGGAAAAATGAATCTCTAAATTAATTAAGATCTGTCTCAGATACTTTTTGGTTTACAGTACCTTGGATCTATTGTTATAGTGAACCCGAAGTTTCTCTTCAAAGTATCAGTATGTCAGTATGTTCTCTCTTATTCTTTAATTCTCTATTTTAAAGTTTAACTTCCTTGTAGTTCCAGTAAACAACCTCCACTGGTTCTAATCAGTAGTTTGAATCTGTTCCCCTGGCCCCTGGCTCTGTCCTGACTCATCCCAGTCACCTGTTCCCATCACCTGCTCCTGTCACCTTCTTTGATCTAGGTCACCCCTGGCTACCTGCTCTGACCTGCCCATAACTGTCCTTCCCGCCAGACCACCCACCCTGCCACTCCAGCTTGGACCCCTGCTCTATTCAAAACAGCCAACCAGGATTAGCCTAGCTTGTGCAGTCTAACCCTAGCCAATAGGGGAATGACATAGCAGTAGGGACAACCTCAGTCAGGGGTCTCCCCTTGTCCAAGCATGTGGCTGCATTGTTCCATCTGTTAGCTGCACTATTCTATAGAAGTAAACTGCCTTGCTCAGAGAATTTATCTTCAAGTGCTATTTCTTTTGCAGCATCAACATTTTACTTATAACACTATTATTTCTCAAAATTTGCATTTGTTCTTAACTAGCATATTTTACTCTATCTTTATGAACTTTCACTTGAACACATGTATACAAAATGTTCTAAACTTCAAATTCATGAGTTAAGGCTAATGTGAGACCCAGCAGGTCAAGACTATAAACTATGTTTTTATTTCCCACATCCTGCTGGCTTATTTATTTATTCATTCCACAAATACTCATCTCATTATGGGCTGAGAACTGTCCTTAGGTCTTGGGATATGAAAAAGACCAAGACAATAAAAGATAGAGTTTAGATTCCAGTCAGGAAAGATAAGCATTAAGCAAGTAAATTTAAAAATTGGTAAGTAATATCACTGAAAAAAATGAAATAAATGATTGTTGAGTCAATACTTCAAGTTTACAGTTGTTAATCACTTTTTGCTTTCTCTATATTTTATGATTATGATTTCCAAAAATAATTTTGAAAGTATTTTTATTTTTCAGAGAGTGGAACTGAGAAATTTATGGAGTAAACTATCCAAGTTTTTATATCTAGTTGCTGATAACATAAAAAAGAAAACGTGTCTTCAGATTATTCAGTATAAATCTCATACAATGTTTATAATAATTGTTAAAGTTATCTTTACACATAAAACCTGTATACATGCACATTCAGACATATACATTATATGTATAAGACATACATGTAGCAACAGTTTTAGTGGGCTATATCTATGCCTACACTGTGACTTTAAAAATCAATAGCTATTCTGACATGATAGCATGTACTAGGCCATATTCAAAGTCTATTCTTCTAGAATTACAATTTTAGGAGCCAAATGCAATTTAAATAAAAGTGGTTAGTAGCAAGGAGAAAGAATTATAGATCATATATAATTTTTCCTTGCTTTTCCAACACTGTTTTTGATTTAAGATTTTTAGTTCAATTCCCATTCAAATGATATGTAATTAACAGATCTGGATCTTTGTTTGAAAATGCTCAATTTTTTGTTTGAAATCCAAGAGGAAGAAAACAAAAATCAAATATTAACTAACTCTGGAAACCAACCAAATGCCTATAGCTTCAGGGGAATATACTAACTACAGATGATAGAAGGTCTTTGAAGAAAAAACATTTGTGGACTGCCTAGTCTCCATCTAGCTACAAGTAATATAGAAAAAACAATTTAGTCTTCTACTTTCTGCCCAGTAATTCAGAGAAACATATTAGTACCAGTGAGAAAGCTGCGTAATCATCCTTTTATCCTAGGGGAATAGTTCCGTGTCACCCTTCTTTCCCCTCCCTCTCCACACTCTGATGTCCAAGATTGCCAAACTGATTTCTCCAGTTGCTTCATCATTGTGGAAATTGAAGCTCCCAGAAAGTCTCCCTCAAGGTCCAGTGGATCTGTGGGAGATGCAGCTGGCTAGATACTAGAACTTGCCAAGCTATTGGGAATAATACTTGTGCTCCAGCTGTAAATCTAAGAACAGGATTTTACCAGTTCCCAAGTGGACGAGGAGTGGGGCCACAGGCAAACCATATTTCCTCTCAGCTGACAAGTTCTGGGGTTAGATGTCTTTGAAGAAAAGTAAAAACAGGAAACAACAACAAAATGTGTGAAATTTTGGAATTATGTGGTAAAAGGGAACAACATAATTGTAAAAGTTAATAGGAGGTAGTCAGAATAAATAAACTTCAAAAACTGGACCAGTGAGTTAATGAAGATGAGGCACCCATGAAACTGGAGCAGAAAGTCATAGAAGAAGAATTACAGAGATAAAATACAATGGGAGAATCTATTTAAAAATCAAATAAATGATATCTCATTGTAGTTTTGATTTATATTTTTCTGTTGATTAATGGGTATAAAAAGGTAGAAGGAATGAATAAGACCTACAATTTGATAGCACAACAGAGTGACCATAGTCACTAACTGAATTGTACATTTTAAAATAAAGAGTGTAGTTGAATTGCTTGTAACTCAAAGGATAAATGTTTGAGGGGATGGATACCCTGTTCTCCATGATGTGCTTATTACATATTGCATGCCTATATCAAAATAATTTATGGACCCCATAAATGTATATATCTACAAAATTTACCATTATTGTATTTTGTGTAACTGCAAAAATCTAAACTAAAAAAAAAATTAAAAATCAACAAAATAGGATGCAAAAGTAACAAAACTCAGATAAAAAAAGGGAATAATGAGAAAAAAAGTGAAAAAGGTCTAAAAAAACCATAATGAAATCCTTATTGTCAGCTATCAGTAACAGAGTTGATGTTCTAAAGAAAACAAAAATGGAACAAAGAAAATACTGAGGACAAGTTTTGTTTTGGAGGAAGGAGAATAGGAACCCAGCTAAAAATAATATATTTTCTTGAGGCAGAGAGTCTAAGGTTTGAAATGAAAACATCAATGAAGTTATAATTAGAAAAAGCCTAATGCAAATCACAAAAAGAAAAAACAAACAAAACCACGCAAATAATTTTTTTTAAAAAAACTCTTTTCTAGTTTCCACATAAAATCAATGAAACAACTCATACATCCCATCCATTTCACTCCATCATGGCCCCAAATGTTATGTTCCCTGAGACAGGAAAATGAGAAGTTTTAAAATTACAGGCACAGGAATAAGAGTAGAGGCCTTTCTGTTTTGGCTTAACATGTGTGCTTGTGTGTGTGTGTGTGTGTGTGTGTGTGTGTGTGTGTGTGTGCGTGTGTGTATGTGGACCCATGAAGTCTGGATAGTTATTGGAGGAGTGCTCAGAATCTTAGAAGAAGTAACATCACTGTCCACCAGCAGACTGTAGTGTGAACTTCTAGATCAATACTAGTTGAGATAAACCAAATAATTTAAGCAGATATATTAGAAAAGTCAGAAAGGACCAGGCGCCGTGGCTCATGCCTGTAATCCCAGCACTTTGGGAGGCCAAGGTAGCCAGATCACAAGGTCAAGAGATTGAGACCATCTTGGCGAACATGGTGAAACCCCGTCTCTACCAAAAAATACAAAAATTAGCTGGGTGTGGTGGCACTCACCTGTAGTCCCAGTTACTTGGGAGGCTGAGGCAGGAGCATTGCTTGAACCTGGGAGGTGAAGGTTGCAGTGAGCCGAGCTTGTGCCACTGCACTCCAGCCTGGCACCTGGCAACAGAGCAAGACTCTGTCTCAAAAAAAGAAAAAAAGAAAAGTCAGAAAATTACGTGACAATTATGTATTCTAGTCCCTTCATCTGCAGTATCTCTATCATGTTTTTAGGCCACCAGTGAGAGATTTCTTACTAAATGTTTTATGCTATCCAGACTCTACTCAACTGTCTTCATGAGATTGTATCAGTGATTGCTCCTGTTTTCATATTGGCCATTTGTAGGACGATGGGGATAGGATGTTGTTCCATTCTAAACATTGTATTATGGCTATTGTCCTCCCTTATTAAACACATGAAGAAAAAAGCAGACAAAAGGAAGGAAGAAGAAAGAAATAGACAGAAGCTAAAAGACAGGTAAGAAAAATATAGTAAGCAGAAAGCACGTACCAACAGAAGACTAAGTAGTAGAAGTTATGAGAAGGATGAAGAATCAGAGGAATTGGTTGGCTGCATTAGAGTAGTCACCTCAGGCCTGAAAGGGAAGGGAGAAAGTGGCACTTAGAACCCTGAGAGAGTAGCTGTCTGATGAGGGATCCTTGTCTAGAGCCATGTGCCATCGTAGGGGTATGTAGTCAACCTCCAGCAACACAGTATGGAGGCAGAAAGCCTGGGACATAAACTAGAGTCATCTTTCTTCTGCCCTCCTATCTCATACTACTGCCTACCTTAGGTAGAATCCAGCTTGAAACCAGAGGACAAGAAAGCCATTCACGGTCTGTATAAACCAAGTCAGTTTACCAGGGCCCAGGGCACTAGGGGAAAGCAAAAAGGAAAAACTTCTAAAGGCAACTTCAGCCCAACATAAACAAGAAAAAAAATCTGAATTATTGTGATGAAGAGAAAATCTTGCAAATACGTATTTAGGGAAATAAAATATTTTACCTGTAAGGATTGGAAGATTGGTTTCATATGTACGTTAGAACTGTCTTTTAAAGAAATTGTTTACTTGAAGATTAGTGTGTGAGCTTCAGGCAATTCTTGAATTATAAAAGTTAATTTAAAATTTCATTCCTACTTTGAATAAAATACTTGTTTTCTATGTAGAGGGCCTTTCACTGAATTCTTAAAGATGTTTAAAACCAAAAAAGTTCAGAAAGGGAGATCAGTCTAAATTCATGATGAAAAAGATTATGAGCAAAGAAATATATATTCTTTTGAATTACTTTTACGTAAGGTAGAATAGAAGACAATCCTGGACATAAAGTATTTTAGAAATATATGGTTTCAGTGACCTTGGAAAAACTCACTTCAGCCAACAAACAGAACCAAGATAAAAAGCACAAACAGAAGAATACCATGAGATAGAAAGCAGATAGAGATTATTGAAACTGATAAAACATAAGATTAAAATAGTTGGTCTAATTATTATCTTTAAAATGCGATCATTAAAAATAAGTGTATATAGTACTAGGTAATTTAATAGCAATTATTTGTGTACAAGTGACCAGTCTTTTGTAAGAACACTAAATTCATGTTGGGGAAGGAGAAGAGTGTGGTGGTAGAAAGTAGGAGATAAAAATAAAGGGTTCTAATTTTGTAGTCTTATAGGGAGAATAAGCAAAAGTTGACTTATTGATTAAGCTGAGAAGTATATAATGGATAATGTTTTGAGAAACTTGAAGGAAATCATTTTAATATTGCAAGCTCATGAATTACAAATCACTGTAGAATCAAAACAGTTTACATAGTAAAAGAGAGAAAACAAATAGGTTAAAGAAATATAACCAAGCACATAGGTTATGGAAACATCTGTATAAAATTAACATAGTCCCATATTTTAAAAAAATTCAACTATAAGCTGTCTTAAGAAACACAATGTAGAAAAATTAGAGGTTGGAAATATAAGAATACACAAAAATTAATTAGGAACATATACATCAAATGCATAGGCAATTACCATAATTTATGAAAAATTGAATTTGACAAATGCATTAAAAACAACAGAGCTTTATTTCACATTGAAAAGAGAAGCAATTCATTTAATAAATTTTTGTGTGCTAAAAATCAAATTGTATAGCTCAAATATGAATATAGGAAATTTATAAAAAGCGAAATGTGGAAGAGAATAATTAGTATGTTCTTAGCCGTTGAGAGATGTTAAATAAAAATAAGGATATAGAAAATCATAATGTATTTCTAAAGTTAAAAAAGAGATATCAAACATTTTAATAAAAATATAAAATTTTACTGAATTATATTTATAGTAATAGGTACAGAGCTATATCATCTAAAACATAAGATATAAAAAGTTAATTCAAAGATATTATATTTGACTCTTCAAATTATATAAGGATTGGTGGATGAGAGGTATAAGGAGTAAGGACTTGTAATTCGATTGTAAATTTTGTGTAGAAGAATAATAAATATTTGATGTAAAAATAGAATATGTTATATATATTATGTATTTAAAATGTATTAACATTTGCATCATATTGAAGTGTTACAATCTTAAAAAATTCTATGGTTCTGGTGTTATAATCAATAAACAGATCAGTACTAACCCCAAATATTTTTCTAATAATGTAAATTTTTAATAAAATTAGTGTCAACCACAGCAATCAATATTTGAGAAAAATGCACATGGCTACCTTGAGTAGAAATTTGCCTAATTTTCTATTTAATTATTTGTCATTTTCTTAATGACTAAACTATTTCCCAATCTTCCTTACAATTAGGCATAACCATATAACAGTTTTAGCCAGTGGCACACAAGCTGAAATATGCTTAAATTTATTTTGAGTGTATGTAAAGGGAACCAGCATGCCTTTCTCCTATTTTCCTTTTAATAGTTGGCTGAAAAATAGATGTAATGACTGGAGCTGAATCTGCCAACTCTGGTCAAGAAGTGCAAGCCAAATGTTGCGGATGGCAGAGGAAAAAAGAAAAAACAGAAGGAACTTGGCATCATAATGATTATGAACTCATCATCCTTCCTATGCTTATCTCTTTAGTAACATCTAAGAGACATAAACTACTATCTTGATCTTTGCTAGGTCACCATTTGTGGGTTTTCTCTCACTAAAAGATACAGTATATCTCAATACTTGTTTCACTTTCTTTTTTTTAGCAAAATAGCTGTATTTGTTTACACAGATTTTTACTGAAATCAGAATGTGAGCCCAAGTTTTGCACAATAATAGAAGGCTTTGAGGTTTTAATACATTTTAAAATATTTTAGATATTTTTAATAATATAACAAATACTCAAGCTTGGCAAACTTTTAGAATAAAATATTTTAAATACTTTTGAATTTCTCAATATACTCCTTGCTTATCTCCTTTTTCTCTTTCATCTACTCTAACCACAGTCTCCAACGGAAATAACTATTCTAAATTTGGCATTCACCATTCCCATGTTCATCTTTCACTACAAAGGTTGACAGTATGTTATTTTTATATTTTTAAAATGTAATATATAAGGTATCATGTTGTATGTATTCTTCTGGGGTTGCTTGCTCTCTAATTACCATTGTTTGTGAGATTAATTCATGATGATACATTTTCACTGGGATACTGTACTTCATTAGAGACACTATTGTAATTCAAGTATCTATTTTCTCTTTGATGGTCATTTATGTTTTTCCTCTTATTTTCCTATTTAAAATCAATGCTTCTATGAGCAATCTTATATATCTTTTTGTGGACAGGTGACAGTTTCATTAGTGTATATCTGGTGGTAGAATTTCTGTGTCATGGTGTGTGTTCACCTTTGCTAGTTTTTGCCAAATGGCATTGCAAGGTTAAAGATTCCACAAATGTGTACTAATACTCTGCATTGTTAAATTTTAAAACTTGCCAATATATTAAGTATAAGTTAATATTTCCTTTTACTTTGATTTTTGCTGAATTTTTAGTACAATATGGCTAAGTGGTTTTTGTGTTTTCAAGCTATTTAGATATTCACATCTGTGAGTTTCCTGTTGGCATCTTTGCCCAATTGTCTCTTCAATTATTTGTCATTGTCTTAATTAATTTTTGGATGGGAATGCAGTCTTTAAAAATATCTTTAGTTAATTTTAACTAATTAAATCTCCATAAGAAAAACTTTTGCTTTGTATCAGTTGTATTTATTGTCATATATAAATCTGTGTCCCCAAGTCATAGTTTCAAATATAAAACCTTGAGAGAGGGACAGACTTTTCTAATTTTGCTTCCATGTCTGTCTTTCATAATTGGAACATCCACCAGCTGAGAATCTGAAAGGGATAATATTAATACTACAAGCAGAATTTTTTGGATCTTTTTTTTTCCTCATGTGGCTGGTTGTAATGCAAGATTCACTATAGGCTCTTGTGGAATTGCTGACATAAAAATACAGGGAGACCTTAGCAACAGGAACAGATCAATGAGGCAACTCCTGCTATTCCTGCCCTGTGTTGGTGACCACATTCTAGCACTCTGCCTTAGCTCACTGACCACTGGGCGCTCCTCCATAGGCCCCTGGGATGTTCCTAAGCCACATGTATTATTCATCAAATATTAGGGTTTACAGTTTTTCACTGGAAAAAAATCAATCTACACCAATCCTTATTTTCTATTTTGTAAAAAGACTTGGTTGTATCCTTTAAACATGTAGGTTTTGTATGATAATTTTTAAATGATTCAAAATTCAAAAGGTACCAAAAAAACAAACAAACACGGAAAAGTCTCTCTCTCACTTCTGGGTCAATCATTCCTCTTCCACACAGACAACCAACATTAGCAATTCCACATATAATTATATATATGCTCTCTCTCTATATATAATATCATTTTAAAAGAATCATTATCATTCTATGCACATGGTTCTGTATTGTGGGAGACAGAATAATGGCCCCTGAAAACATCCATGGCCTGATCTCTAAAACCTGTGAATATGTAAACCCACATGGAAAGACGGACCTTACAGATGTAAATAAAGTTTTGATCACATAAGTACTGAAAGGCAGAGAACACAATGGTGATTAGTGAAAAAAGTGACTGAAGAAGAATAAAAGACTGGTGTGATTTCACTGGCTTTTAAGATGAAAAATAGGAGCCATGAGCCAAAGAATGTGGGTGTCCTCTAGAAGCTGGGATAGGCAAGGAAAGAGATTGTCTCCTAGGTCTCCAGAAATAAATGCAACCCTGAAAACAGTTGGAGTTACCCCAATGGGACATGTCTCAAACATCTGACCTACAGAACTGTAAGATAATAAAATAAATTTGTGTATTTTAAGGCTCCAAGTTTGTGTTCATTTGTTAGATCAGGAACACCAGAAAACTAACTAATATGTGAACCTAGCTCTTCTCCATTTTTTAAAAAACAAAGTCATTCCGTATCAGTATATAAAGCGCTTATTCAGGCTTTAATTATTTTTATTTTTTATATCTGTACAGTAATTAATTACATATGTAGTAAATATACATATAAATCTATGGAGTAAAATTTATATACAGCTGTACAATAAAATTTTATTTTATTATTAAACCATGGTCACATTTGCTATGGCCTGAATGTTTGCTGCCGACCCCCTGCCACTGGAAAATTAATATGTTGAAATTTAATCCCTGAAATGATGGTAATTTGGAGACAAGGCCTTTAGTAAGTGATTTATGAATGGGATTAGGGGCCTACAAAAGGTTCTGGAGAGATCCTTGTGTTTTTGTTTTTGTTTTCTTGGAGAAAAATAACGTGCTTTCTTGCCACATCTAGAAAAGTCCAGATCAATACTCTTCTAATTCATCTTTTTTGATATATTTGTCTTTTCAAATCTTCTGGACTAATATTTAAATCAAGAGAGAATCCTTGATTCTGGAGAGATCTTTTGCTGCAAACTCTTCCACTGGGTGAGGTTGCAGCAAGAAGACAATCATCTGTGAATGGGGAAGCAGGACCTCATTGGGTATTGAATCTTCCAGGGTTTTATTTCTGGACTTCCTAGCCTCCAGAATAGTAAAAAAATAAATGCCTGTTGCTGATAAGTCATACAATTCATGTTTTTCTGTTACAGGAGCACGAATGGACTAAGGCACCACTTACCGAAGACCAGTGAATTCTTTTCTCCTGCTATTTTAAATAGGAGTACAATGAATACCCTTGCACAAGAGACAGTTTTAAAACATACAGTATTAAACATAGGTGAAATCTCAAAAACGATACTAAGCACTTAATGAGAATGTGCATTTTGCATTTAATTGGTATTTTCAAATTAGACTTCATAGAGGTTGTTTCAATTTACATTCTGTCTGAGAGTGCTGTTTCTTCATGCCATTGATTATAAAATATTATATTGTGCATTATCTTTATCTACTTGATTGCAAATAAAAGGAATTCTACTTCGAATATATCTTTATTCACATGTTTAAAAGTTATTTGTATTTATTATTCTATAAATTTTCCTCCTTCTTTTTTCTTCCTTTCTTCTTTCCAGTGAGTTGTCCAAGTTTGTTTCTGCTGGGTTGACAGACATTTTCTTACTGATTTGTACCTCCTAGAGAAACAAACTATTTTCCTTTGGCTTTGCTTTTTGGAATCTGTATATAAATATGCTTTATATATGTATATATGAATATGACTTCATTAAATATATATATTCAATTTTTTTTTGGACTCGATAATTTTATTTTATTTTTAAAAAATTTTCCTCAATATAATGCTTTATACTGTCAAATGTTTATGATTTCAACATTTATATCTTTCATCCATTTTCCTCTGCTAAAGTTATGAAAGAAACTTTACCTTCACTTTTTTCCAGAAGCCTACCTAGTTGTCCTAACATCATTTATGTATTTATTTATTTTTTATGTATTTATTTATTTGGGATGGAGTTTTGCTCTTGTTGCAATGGCAGGATCTCGGCTCTCCACCTCACAGGTTTGAGTGAGTCTCCTGCATCAACCTCTCGAGTAGCTGAGATTACAGGTGTGCACCACCACACCTGGGTAATTTTGTATATTTAGTAGTGACGGGGTTTCTCCATGTTAGTCACGTTGGTCTCGAACTTCCAACCTCAAGTGATTCTCCCGGCTTGACCTCTCAAAGTGCTGGGATTACAGGCATGAGCCACTGTACCTGGCCAACATCATTTACTGACTCTCCATCTACTTTTAATATGCTTTTTAAAAATATTTTTCTTTAAAATCAAGGTTTTCTAATTGTTTAACAATGAACATATTGGCCTCAGTTTACATTAATTATATTAATATTTATCAAGCTCTTATAAAAGATAAAATATTTTCTGTAAAGATTATAAAATATTTTCTGAAGGGACTGATAATCTAGTTTAATATAACTTGGCAGGAGATGCAGTAGACCCCAATTGAATTGACTGTCTAGTAAACCGCCTTTTTTCCAGTGCCCACAAGGGTCTCACGAGGCTTTCTTTTGGGAAATCATTTGTCTTCTCCCTGTTCTAGTGATGGTCTGATTGTACTGATGATAGGGTTTCCTATCATCCCAGGCACAGAGCTTAAAATATGATTTACCTTGGCTTAGTCTTGGAGAATAATTCATCCTTTTGGCAAGCCATATATAAATTTGTTACTGTTTGTGTGTTTATTTAAACTTTGCTAGAGAAAAATAACTTTTTCCCACACTGCTCAAGATACAGAGAAAATGTGATAGGAGAAGCTGCTGGAGAGCCTTGTTTATAGTTGGCTGGAAATGTAGTCTGAGGGAAGAAAGTTGACCGGTAGAGAAAAACGAGGCAAGTAAATGTCCTGGATAATTTTGAATCTATGGTTTAAATAACTATGGTCCAGATTCTTATTCTACCCAAACATTTTTGTTTGTGTGATCCACATTAGCATCTTTCCAGACCCGAGTACACATCTGCCTTTTTTATTGATTTAATTTTAATTGAGTTGAATGCTTAACACTTATAATTATGACTAAAGCAAGAACATTGTTTTGAATAGTACATTTTCTCCTAGAAATTATATTTAAAATACTAATAGCCTTATTATTAATAATAATGTACCTAGTCCATGTTCAGTGCTTTAATTTTAATATATCATGCATATAAATATGTACATTTTGCTAGATCACTACCATGAAGGATCTGGTTGCATTTTGAAGGTATATATTCTTTGGACTTTAGATAGAAATCTGGGAAAATCATCATTTAGTGAATAAAACAGTAAACTGGCACCAAGTTACTCTCTACATCCCAATATTTAACATTCAACTTCCAAGGGATTATGAGTATTTTATAAATTAAATAGAATACCACATTTCAAGCACATAGTGCTTTTCCTGGTATGTGGCAGGACATCAAAAATAGTAATTATTCTGTATCTTAAATGATAACAATAGACCTATTATCTTGATCTCAAAAGTCCCAGTCATATCCTACCATCTTTTAATGTCTCATCAAGTCTAACTGTGGTTTGCCTGGAATGGAACTGGGCAATACTAGGGATATAAAACATTTTATTGGATTTGTCACGAGTATTTCCCAGATACTCAACTAGGACACTGCTGCCTGATACTACTAACAAATGATACATCCCTGATACTACTGCTCTGGTCAAGTTCTTGCCACATCTAGAACAGTCCAGCTCAATACTCTTCTAATTCATCCCTTGCATATATTCGTCTTCTCAAATCTTCTGGACTGATAATTAAAACAAAACTACAAACAATTTACTACAACAAAACTACAAACAATTTACTACTCTTTGATGATTTAAAAATTTTAACAGTATAAAGTCCAATCTGTTTAGTATAGTTTCAATGGACTGAAAAAATGTTTTCTGTTATACGCCTTACTTTGCCTATTATTTGTATCTTCAACTGATGCCTGCTGTAAATTGGATAGTGTTGTCAGGCATTATGAAACTTTAATGATTTATTAGGTCTTGGAATCTTCCATATTAGATATTTTTATAAAGTTACCATAATAAACATATACGATGAGAATTGAGTTCCTATTTCAGGTAAATTGAATACAATGGCAGTTGTTGCAAAAACATAAAGACTAATGTTATTATAAAACCAAAGAGTTAGAAGTTTTATAAATTAAACTCTCTGAAGCAGCTCCCTGACTGAACAGCTTATTTTTCCCAAACTGTGAACTCCAAAGGTTAAACACCATGAGAATAAAGTAATCACAAGAATGTCTCATAAACAGGCTTAAGGCTAACAGCATCTTTAATACATATGCTATTGTCAACTTGGGTAGCAGTTGATACCCAAGTTGTTAACCAGATTCTTATAATAGAAAACAGAAAACATTATCATGAACTCCTAAAACGCATGAACTTCAGCATGAGTCTTGTATTTGGGACTCACTTACGTAATTAAAATTTTCTATCCTTGGAAATGTATCTGATTGTAAATTGTAACTCTGAAGCAGTTTTGTCTCTATAAATTGTATTTATTTTAACTAACCAAAGAATTAAAATTGGGAAAAACCCCAAACAATTGTAAACCTAGATCCCAGAAATTTGGGGCTCTGCTAATGTCCATAGACTCAGTGTTATCAACTGAATGTGCTGTTCCTCCCAAACTCATATGTTAAAGCCCTAATTTCTAATGCGACTATTTGGAGACAGGGCCAGCGAGGAGCTGGCAAAGGTTAAATGAGGTCATGAGTGGGGCCCTGGTTCGATGGTACCAGTGCCCTTAGAAGAAAATATACCAAAATGCTTGTTCTCTCTGTCATGTGAGGACACAGTGAAAAGGTGATGTTTATAATCTAAGAAAATCCTCACCAGAAACCAAATTGGCTGGCACTTTGATTTAGCCTCTGGAACTGTGAGAAAATAAATTTCTATTGTTTAAGTCATCTATCCTTGAACTCTATAATAGAGGGAAGTGATCTTAAAGAAAATGCCAATATTGAAAGTATACATATATAATAATATATTCCAGAGGTGTCCACTGTTTTACATCCCTTCATTGGTTCTTTTACTACCTAATTTAGCCCTAACGTACAGGTTCAAAAACTCCTGGCTGTTCTCTAGGTCTTGTGAGACTGCTTTCCCAGAACCACTTTGACCAGGTGTTCAAAGACTGAGCTGTGATCAGGACAATATGTTGCTTCTTGTGATTGGATGACCCTTGAGTGAGGCTGATGTTACTCAATGACCCATCCTCAGTCCATCCTCTAGCTCCTGGGCATTCTCTCACTAAGGACCCTAATAGTGCCCCCTATCCCAGTCCACTAAACTCAGTTCTTCCTGGGGCTCCTGCCAGACTCTGAGCTGTCATAGGACTGAACTCAAAAATTAAACTCTGGGATCCAGTATCCTTATTCTATAATTTGGTTCCTTCTCACTCTGCCCTTCCCTTAATTGGGGTTGATCGTTCATCTGCAAAAGCTTGATCAATTACCATAAAGAGGCCTTAGCTCTCAGAACACCAATGCACAGTCATCCAGTTTTGAGAAGGAAAAAAGATTTGCCTTACATCCTGGATGGGAGTGAGCACACTTTGTTACTTCCTAATACATTTCTCACTTTTAGACATGAATAGAAGAGTTTCTCTCTAGTCACAAAAATAAACAAAATGCAAGATGAATCATCACCAATGCAAAGATGGGTACATGTACTTATTTGAAGGCCTTTTTCACTCACAAGATTACTCCTCCCTGAAAACCAGGCTGATTAACTTTGCATCCTAGGGCCTAGTATGAATACAGAGAAAATATTTGTTTAATAAATGAATAAATACATAAACAGCCTCTGGCTGGAATTGTTTCTTCTGGGAGAAACTACTGGACACTACCTAGTACCTTTTGCTAGTGCTATTTTTTAAAATACCATTCTATGGCTGTCAGCAGTCCAGCCGAAGAGATTTCAATTCCATGGGTCTCCCTGTGAGGATTCAAAACCTTCTTGGAACTAGTCTCCTCTCCATGACTCAGGGAATCGGCAGCTATCCAGGACCACGTTTTTCAAGCCATCCAGGGCCACTTTAATTAACAAGCATGGTTTCAGGAAGGAAATACCAGACCAGTCAGGGTTAGCAGAATATGCCACCCCCAAATATGTCACTTTCCATACAGACTATTTTTAGCTAAAAGCACTAGAAAAACAGCAGATGTAAGAAAAACATTCTGATCTTTTTTTTTTTCTTAAAAGCAGGAAATGAAGTTCCCATGTGAAAGATGTCTTTTCTATACTAAAGGAAAGTAACATTTTTATAGTCAAAGAAAAGAAGTTGAGATTGAGGGAATTCTTCACAAACAGACCCTGTTAAAATAATTCTCATCTTTCTATCCTTTTCACATGGCCTAGTTTCTCTTAATTACCTGTCCTCTAACTACACTCTATGTAAACATTTAGGTTTGGTCTTATCTTTGGGTCTTCATTTTCTTTCAAGGGCTCCCACATCACTTAAAGCTTGTGTAAATTTGTATGGTGTTCTCCTGTTAATTTATGTCACATAAATTTAATTCTGAGGCCCAGAAAACTACCCTAAGGTAACAGAGATACAGTTCTGCCTCCCCTGTACTAGCATTTTCTGATCTCCCATAACTTTATCCAAGAAAATAACCCAATATCTTTTTCTTTGCTTTTTGGGAAAAAAAAATGACTTTTCTAAATTATTTTGTGTGTTTTCTTTTGCCCAGGTCTGTGTGTTCCCTTCCTGGATAGAGTAAACAAAAGTTTGCCCCAACCCTTTGGTTCTGCCCACTCCTCAGTGGTAAGGGAAATGAGTTTCTTAATTAACACTCATTAGGCACTAAACAATGATAATACAAATAGAACCCTAACCAACGGTCCTGCATGTTTCGTATCTAAATACGCATGGCCTGCAATGCTGCCTTCATCATTTGTAAATGGCAGCATTGGAGAGATGAAACTTGGATTCCTCCTTTAGACTTAAGGTTTTTAGCCACACAGGCAGCACTACAAAGTGCAAATCTTTTGATCCTAAGTAAATCTGTGGTGTTACCTGGCTTACGTGTTTTGGAAAAATTCTCATGCGATTCCGATGTCCATGCCTGGTTATCTTATTCCTAAGTGTTAATCATCCCCAAACAAACAGTCCTGACTTCAAGCAACAGCTTTGCCACCTCTAAGTTTTCTATACACAGGAAACTCCTATAACCTTTATGATCCTCATTAATAAACTGTAGAAAACATTGCCTCTTTCTCAAAATGTTTGTGAATATCAAATGATATACTGTATCTACAGTGCATGGCACATGGGCATGTAATAAATGAAATTGTTATTATAAAACTGAGCAGTGTGATCCTGTTCCCACTGAGTATATGAAAAATGTATCTATTCTTTATGGTAGTAAACAACAATAGATATCTTTTAGAGAAAGGTAGAGCTGATGCTACTTTGAAATATTTTATTCTGGAAAGCTCATTTGGTCAAAAGATAGTCTTAGAATGAAATACAATAAAATATAGGCTAAGTCCATGGTAAGAGCTATCACAGTACCCAATGAAATTCAATTTAATTCCTTACCTAAGCTTATAAATAAGAGCCATAGTTGCCTTTCTCCATTTAAAGTGCTTTCAGCCAAGACAAACAATTCAAATTCTTTTATTTTCCCTTAGTCGCCCTTAAATGAACACCTTAGTTATTTCTGACATTTCTAATCCAACCTGGAGTCCTCCATTCATTCTATAGCTGCTATTTATTTTCTCTAGAGTCTAATAGTTCCTGTTCTTCTAAAAGATAAATTTAGAAGCCCCTTGCAGATTTCTTACTTGTGGTTGCTTCAGGTTAGAGAATTAACCTCGAAACCCATCATGTTACCATGCAGTAGACTCAAGCTCCTCCATTCATGAAAAGGATATGAAGCTGGAAAGAAAATTTGCTTTGCTCTTTTCTAACTAAGAGATGAAGCAACAATTGTGGAATCCATACCTGGTGATTTTTAATTGCAAATTTTCGAACTACAACTCAGACGGCTACATGTCACAGTATGACATAAAAAACATTATAGAAACAATAATGTCAGAGGATTTCAGACTAAGAAATCAATGTCACAAGCCAGGGAAGCCTATACTCCCCATCTCATTGTGGCAGCTCCCAGTTGTCCAAAGATGGCATTCACTGACGAGAACTGTAGCCTACAAAGAGATTCGTCACTTAACAGGTGCCAGTACTAAATATTCTTTTCCTTTTTGAGGAGTCGTGATTGTTTTTTAGCATAATATTACATCAATTAATTTGTAATACGGTTAAAACAGTGATAGAGGGACAAATCTACAATTGACAAAGTTTATAATTTAAATATGCTTTTCACACAGTGGTAGGTAGAAATAGATACTTGTGAGAATTTTGGAAAGTTCTAACTTAATGAAGCTATCTTTTTGTAGATTAAATGTTATATGAACAATATGGAGCATGGCTCAGTGAGAAAACAAAGTGAAAAGATGGTCCTTTATTCATTTTGTTTATAGATTTTAATAATTCTCAATAAATGAGAAATTCAAAAGATGCGCTATAACAAGATATGCTAGTTCTAGAAATGAGCTGCACTAATTTTATTATGTGTATGTGTGTAGGTGGTACATATATTGTCATGAATAATTCCTTATCACATTTCATAGTGTGAGTTCAGACATTCCCAATTAAATGTTGCTACTTTAAAATGTCCCCCTGTTCCACAAATAACCTGCTGAAGGACTGGTTGTATTCTAAAAATTGAAAGAATTTTTATTTTAATTTTACAATAACTCAAATGCTTACATTGAGCACTCAGATTACATGTTGTCTATGGCAACATAATTTTTAAGCATTTAATTTTTCTTCTTTTTAAAAAATTATTATTAAAATCAAAGTAATGCATCTCATGAACACTGATTAAAGCGTTGACTTTATTTAACTTTTAAAATAAATGTTTGAGTTCCCATGATAGGTCAGGCATTTTTCTAGACACTGGGAAATTATATGATAAACAAAACAAAAACATACAAATTCCTATTCGGATTGAACTTATATTCTAGTTGGGGCTCAGATACTCGGGTTATTAGATCTTAAAATAAAAGCAAGATGTAGAAAGAAGATAAGCACTTTAGGACATGGGAACGGGGGTGATAGCTGTGATTTTAAATAGGATGGTCAAGGAAGACTGAGAAATGTGACTTTTCAACAAATATATGAGGGACATAAGAAATGAGCTAGGAGAGCATCTAGAGGGCATTCTTGATGGCACTGAGAAAATGTACTAAAACGGTGCTCAGGTAGGGGTGCTTCTGGCGTGTTTTAAAAATGGGAAATAGGCCAGTATGGTTGGTGTTAAAGGTAAATAGTAAGAGAATTGTGGAGAATGTGGGACACAAGCATGGGAGAGGGGTGCTGTGGGAGGCAGGAGGAGCAGTCACGCACAGCCTCCTCAGGCCTTGTGAGGACATCAGCTGTTACTGCAAGTGAGCTGGGGAATCAGTGAAGGATCTGAGGGCTACAACTTATGTTTTAAATGGGCTCTGGCTTCTCCACTTCACTTCTTCACAAGGTGAATGGTGAAGAGGAGAGACTAGTTAGGATGCTACTGTAATAATTTAGATGATGTGTCCTTTTATGACACGACTCACAGTACTAAAAAACTCATACATTTCCTTACTCATTCCCTAATTCTTCTTCCCTAAAAGGACCTTTCTCTATACTTCTGGTTCCTTCTTCTAAAGAGTCTCAGTGATACCTCATTTTTTGATTTATAAAGGTTAGGCATTATCCAGTCATTTTCTGTCTTGGGAGGAAAAGATTTAGATCTCTCATACCATGACTTTTCATGAAGGGATTCCCAAATATTCATGATCAGAGCTGTTTCCTCTGAAATAAATTTTATTTTCTCAGTAAAGATTTCTTCAATATTCTACATGCAGAGCATGTTTCTGGCTATCAGCGTTGTGCGAGCAGTGTGATAAAGGAGGGTAAGCTCCCACAATTCAGCATGCAGACTTAAATGTCCCTTATTTTATCTCTGAGCTGTACCCTGTGAGCCTGACATCCTGACTATGGAGTGCTCCCATTTAATTACTCCAGAAAATAAAACATACATGTGTGATCATGTTGTTTGTCTAGAGAGGGAATGCAGGGAGTCAGCTCTCTTGTGTACAGCATTGGTGTGGGCCAATTTTCTTGGGGCTCTGAAGGGTGCACTGGCTCACTTTTTGTCAATATCACTGCAGGGATGTTTAGATTCTAACTTCTTTTACTTTGTTGAGTCCATCAGTACCCTTATATGCCATTTATGTCCTCCTGATTTCATGTCCTTCTCTTCTCATTCTCTTTTTACATGTAAACATTGCTGCCATTTAACTAGAGTTCTGAAAAAAAAAAAGGAGATAAAGTGGTATGGAAAATTGTGATGGTGAAATTTAGCATCAATTTGGCTGGACCATGATGCTGAGCAATTTGTTCACACTTTATTCTGGATGTTTACGTGAAGGTTTGTTGGATGAGACTAACATTTAAATCAGTGGACTTGAGTAAACCAGATTACCCTCTCTAATGTGATGGGTCTTCACCAATTAGTTAAAATCCTTAATAGAACACAGATGACCTCCCCTGAGCAAGGTGGAATTCTGCCAGCTGGCTGCCTTCAAACTCACTCTCAACTTGTCCCGGGGACTCCAGCCTGCTAGCCTACCCTGCAAATGTTGGATTTACCAAGCCCCACAGTTATGTGGACCAATTGCTTAAAATCTCTTTCTCTGTGTTTCTCTCTCTCTGCACTGCCTTGCCCACCCCCACCCCACCACACACATATGCATATATCCTGATGGTCTGATTTCTCTGTAAAACTCTGACTAATACATCAATCCACCATTTAAAAATACATGCCAGGCAGTACTCTTTTCCCCACTCATTCATTTGTGTTACAGATGCTTCTGTTTCTTTCTTATAAAGACCAGCTTCAGCTACTTTTAATAATATATATCTGAACACAGGTAGACCCCAAATGATCATTTAAGTAAAGACTTTAATATTTAAAGTTGGGCAGTTAGAGAAGCAATTTCTCATCCTAATGGTTCCTTAATAAGGCTTATTTCTGCTTATTTTCCCATACATGACAACTACATTTCACATTCCAGGCTAATGAGCACTTGAAAGCCAATGTTTTATAATTCTCTACCCATTCGAAACATAGGAACAGTTCTAGGCAGTAATTTAATTAATTATATTTGTATTTAAAAGACCAAACCCACAAGTACATTTGGTCTGGAGCTTAATTTGCTTGCAGATTTTTCTCTCAAAAAACCAATTATCTATTTTTTTCTTATAACTTGATTTCTTTCAAAAATGCCCATAATATATGATGATGAATTAGTAAATGACTTCTAGTAAAATTAACTTTTCCTTGCTTGTGGATCAGACCTGCTTTCTCATCTTTTCATTAAGATACCTAAACTGGGCTTGGTGTGGTGGCTGGCGCCTGTGACTACAGCACTTTAAGAGGCCAAGGTGGGTGATCATGAGGTTAAGAGATTGAGACCATCCTGGCTAACACAGTGAAACCCCATCTCTATTAAAAATACAAAAAATTAGTGGGTGTGGTGGCGCATGCCTGTAGTCTCAGCTACTCGGCAGGCTGAGGCAGGAGAATTGCTTGAACCCAGGAGGTGGAGGTTGCAGTGAACAGAGATCGTGTCACTGAACTCCAGCCTGGACAATAGAGCAAGACTCCATCTCAAAAAATAAATAAATTAAATAAATAAATAAATAAATAAATAAATAAATAAATAAAACATATCTAAACTGACAGAGAAAAGCTACACTTCTTAAGGTTAAAGGATGTATTTAATTCATGATATAACTGTTCAGTATATACCAGCCCCTAGGCTAAGCTTCAATGAATAAGGCCATGAAAAACCTACTGGAATATCTGGAAAGACACACTTGGTTACAATATAGTATGACACAAAACGTAAGAGGAATAAGCATAACAGTCTATCAAAGTAAAAAGATGAGAGTGACTTGTTAACAGAGAACCAGGGAAACAGATAACGTTTTAGAGAAGAGGGGAAATCTAAACTCCCTTGAAAGATGAATTGTTTTTCCAGGCTGAGAACCAGAGGAGGACATTCTGGTACATGCCATGTATAAAGATATGGAACAATTAATTTCATGGAGGCATCAAGAAAATGCTAAGAATCATTTTGGAATTTAAAACAGAGTTAATGAAAGTTAAGATTTTTGTTGGGAGGGAAGGTGACAAATAAAGAATATCTTGAAAACTTTGACATTTCTAGGCTTGACTCTAGTAGTGCATGATGTTGGTGCCCTGCCCATATCCCCTGCCCTATTCACTGAAAAAGTGGCCTGTTACCAGCATCTTCATTCTTTGTTGGGAACCTTTGATATCTGAAGTCCGTTTTGCTAGTGAGTACAGCAATCTAAAAAGGGGAATTATTGCTCCCTATGAGTATCTCTTAACCATTGCTTCCAGGAACTGACATTTAAATATTCCTGCTTCCTTGCTTATTTAGTGGGACAACCATGAATATCTTCTACACTTGTTCCTATAGCTCTTGTAGCTAATTTAAGCTCATTTCCCTTCATCAGATCATCAGGATGAAATGCCAGCACTGTTGATAGCAAGTGGGTATGCTGTAGTATCACAATTATTAAGAGATTCACTCATGCCTGTTTTATGTATATATCTACATTGAGATATAAGTAGAAGATAAAGATAGAAGAAAATACATTGCTTATATAATACGTCTAGTATTTGAGACATCAATGGCAACAGTAAGGTTTGCATAGGCCATTGGTTGTTGTTAAGTGTCATTGAAACATGGAAAGAAAAACAATGAGAGGCTCAGGTCAGTCAACTGTCAATTCAAGGAACAGTAAGAACACCAGAAAGTCTTTGCGTAGCATTTAAAGTGACCTTTATCTTTTTAAGTATGGGGCAGAATGCATTGAAATCTAGGCTTCAGGTAGGATTGTGAAATTAGTGGATTTGCAAACAGGTCCTTGTTAGTCTTCTGTGCTAAATTCAGGGCCTATTTAATACCTGGGATGGGGACATTGGATAGATGTGGTTCAGAATATGCTGTAGTCTTATGTTTAGTTCAGAAGATCCTTGGTAGAAGCATTTCCACCTCTGAATCTCTAAGCTGGTAAAAACTAAAGTTATAAGGAAGGAAATCACAATGTCTTAAGAGAATCACAGGGAAGAATAATGAGATTTCCTTTTACTTCCACACTTTGGTTCCAGACCCATGTCTTCTACTTATCAGGGACATAACTCCTCATAATCATTATAGTTCTTGACTGATTGCATACAATCCCCAAGCTAGTACCTCAAAAGTGCCATTAAGATGACATTCCAATGTTCTACTAGGCTGGAAGCTTCTGGGAGTTAGGAAATACAGTAGAACCAGTGCATTATCTGTTCATGTGATCACTGCTATATCTAACTTCCCAGCAATGAAGTAGTTTCCTTGGTCCAAGGTAACATTTATGTAAGGTCAGATATAACTGAGATAGTCATGAATCAGACAGTCTGTAGCCATTTGATAGTGGTGATGGCTGAGGCCCTAAAGGTAGAGGAAGGAAATGCCTTGCATCCCTCAGATCCACTTTTGATCCATGTTAAATTTCATGTTGCCTGTCAGTGGTTCTTTAACTTGGTAGTCACTCAAAGAAAAGACAGAGAAAGAAAGAAAGAAAGAAAGAAAGAAAGAAAGAAAGAAAGAAAAGAAAAGAAAAGAAAGAAAGAAAGAAAAAGAAAAGATAGAGAAAGAAGGAAAGGAGGAAGGAAGGGAGGGTGGGAGGCAAGGAAGGAAGGAGAAAGAAAGAAAAAAAGAAGAAAGAAAGAAAGAAAAAGAAAAGACGATGGAGAAGGAAGGAAAGGAGGAAGGAAGGGAGGAGGGAGGCAAGGAAGGAAGAAAGAAAGGAAAAAAGAAGAAAGAAAGAAAGAAAAGAAAAGAAACTTACAAAAAGAACTTTAGTAGGGTAAGATACTATACTTGCAGCTTGTATGATTATTTGATCATACCAATTTCAGTTCCTCAGGAAAAATATGTTTGTCATCTTCCTTCTCTATCAATTATTGTTAAGTTTCACTAATTCTCCACTGCTCCTCAGGTCTTTATTCTTGAGAAATCAGAGCTCTTGAAGAGCTGTTGCTACAATTGGCCAGTTATGTTTACCACCAGATGTGATGGCACCAAGAGGCTCCACAGTGGATCAACCCCTGACTTCTCTACTCCATATATCCTTCATTATGTAGCAGCAAGTCTATCACCTGATGAGAATCAGTCAATTACCACCACCAGTAATTCTCTGCTTCCTCTGCTGCTCTGTAGGCATGGTGGACCCCAAATAATAGGAATGATTGCTGTCTCTTTAAGATGAATTAACATATTACTGTGCTTTTCCATTGTGGTATAATTTTATAGTTTAACTAAGAGAGGATAATTTTATTTATTTTCAACTATTTAGTAAGTGCCCTGCTGTCACCCCTATGTGCAAACTACAATTCAAAGTCACTGGAGATTAGCATACACCAGAAAAAGCTGACAAGAGATAATTCTGGCAATATAATTAGAGACCAATTTGTGAAGAAGCTTAAGGTTCATACAGTAGACAATGGGATGCTATTAAAAGATATTTAAGCAGTGAAGAAGTCGTCCAGATATGTGATTTTGAAAAGTAATTAAAATGGCTTGAAGGTTTGAGTATGGAAGAAGACAAAATGATCAGTAGGATCTCAGTGATCCAGCTGAAGACCTGAAGAAAGGCCATAACAATTAGATAAAGAGGGTGGAACAGATTTGAGGAATATGTTCCAGAAACAGATGTTCAACTTTGGTAATTAATTAGGTATGGGAACTGAGAAAGGAGAGAGTCTCCTAATTGAATTGGGTTTGCTCTGATCTCTCAGCTTTTTCTTATCACTGCTTCTGGTGCCTGTCACGAAAGACTCAGAGAAGGCCTGAAACTCCCAAGGAATGAGAAATATATCTTTCTAAAACAGAACACATAGGAATGTCCAAGGCAAATGTTTGCCGAGGTACCAAGATACAATAGAGAGCATCCTCCGCATACACACACATGCAAAAAAAAAAAAAGCCCAAAATCCATCACCTCCAAGTGCTCCAAGCGGATACATTTGGTACTTTGATTGTAGGGATTGTGCCACAGGTACATACATATGTTCAAATTCATCAAGCCTGTACATACGTTAATTATGTGCAAGGTTTTGTTTACCAATTATTCCTCAATAAAGTTTTTTTAAAGTGTCAAAGTCAGATATTTTCCAAGGCCTTAGCTAAAAATGATTTCTTGACTTTTGAGTACCTTCCCCACATCTCAGATACTCAGGTATATAAGCTTTAAAGATTGTTGGGAGGGAGGATTTTTGAGGATATCTTGTGAAATGTTTTATAAACTCCTTTCCTTACGACTACAAAGAAGGAAGATGTGTTCCGGGTGGAGGACCCTAGCTCCTCACTTCACGTCTGCTGAGGGATGCTTTATTGGGACCACATAGACAGCTTAATAGGAAGGTGGTTGACCCAAGAAATTTAAAGTTTTAGTTCTATTATATATATTAGTCCTATTATATCAACATGTATATACAAACATACATATTATGTGTATATCTTTGTTTTATATATAATAGCTTATATTATTTATAGTTATATAACATATATAGTTATATATTTATATTTACATTATATTTTGTTTACAAATTTTATTTTATAAAATATGTATAACATATATATAAAAACTTTTATATATATATAAGATGAGATATATTTATATATATGAAAGTGGAGAGATAAACTGACCAACAGGATAAAGGAAAACTTGCTGAATTGGGAAGGACTCCTCATTCCACCCCCAGGATTTGTCAGCACAAAGGATTTGAGTGTTTTCTGTGGGCAGAAGGACCACACATAAGAGACAGGTAGTGTGAGCCTGCCTTGAGACAGTTGTTATACATGAGGGGCTTGTAAGACGTTTAGGTTCTGAAGAAAGGAGGCAGCTGGAGTTAAGTATATGAATTATATGTGTGAACAAAGCAATCAAAATGAGTGAAATCAGCCACGAAGAGTCTGCATGTAAAATACTTGAGTGCACCAACAATGAAGTGATAATAGAGGAAGTCTTAGGTAGCATTAGAACAACAAAGATCTAATTCTAAGGGAATATGTTAACAATGACTCAGCTCCCTCTGGTTTCTGCCCTATGTTATTTTCTCTTTTCTGGAAGCACAGTTTGAAAGAGTTGCCTGTAGTTGCTGCCCCTACTTACTCAACTACTAATCTCTCCTCCACCCACTCGGATCAGACATCCTTTGTACCAATCCACTGAGAGTGCACTAATGAAGACCACTAATGTATGTACTAACAAAAGCTACCAATAACCTGGGTGGGTGCCCAACACAATAGTTACTTTTTTATTCTCTCTTATTTGAATTTTCACTGGGCTTTGGCACAGGTGTCTACCTCTTTCTTCTCAGCTTCAGTGATCCTACAGTCTTATTTCTCCTACCTCACTGGCTACCCTTTCTCAGGCTTCTTTATGGAATCTTCTCCCTCAATTTGAAGTATAAATAAGAATTTACCCAGAATCTGGTCTTGGCTCCATTCACTCCTGTCAACTTGTTAACCATAGTTAATATAGTCTACTTTCTTGGATTTAAGTGTCTGTAACATGCTGGAGGCTACCAAATTGCATCTCTGCTCTCCAGCCTCACCCATTCCTTCTTTCGCTTATTTATTCCTTTCATTCTTCTTACAATTACTGTTTTAGCACTTACAAACTATCAGGTGCTGAGATATAGACTCAAGGGATTTAATTTGAATTTAAAAAAGAGATCTGTCAGGAGACAAGAGAGAAGAGGAACTGCCTTTGTACCACGTAAATCAGCAGCCACATCCCTAATGGGTTTCTATAGCTACTCTGTTAGTCACAAATAACAACAACAACAAAAAAAAAACCTTGTCGACTTAAAACAAGTTGTTTTGTAAGTGTGGAGGCTATCTTATAGAACCTACCTGGAGGCTACAGGCTATGATGAGAGCCAAGCGAGACAGAACCATGACTACCCAGACAGCACTGATGGCTGGTCGTCGCTTCAGCACCTGGCATCATCCCTAGTTAACATCTTGTTGGTCTGGCTTCTGAGTTCTGGCCTCTGTCACCACACGCTGGACTCTCCACAGCACTGCAGGGGTCATAACAAAATTCTTTACTAATCCTTTCCTTTGCTTCATTCTCTCAAGAATCAGACAGGGCTATCCTACCGGCCATGCTCAGATCACACAGCAGGGAGGCCAAGATGTTTCTAACATCTTTTCAGGTTGTGTCTAGGGCAGTGGTTGCTCTTGTCTTTCTTTGTCTTACCACAAACATGAGCATAAATGTTGATCATCTCAAACACCAAATAATGACTAGAGGCAGTTCCAGAGGAGGGAGGCTGTATGGTAAAGGTAGAAGTGACTCTGGCTCCCTGGGCTCTCCTTAATACCTCTGCTTTCAATCACCATATGAGTTTCTATAAATCATTCATCTCCCCCAGGCCATTCATTGTTCACTTCCCTGCAAAATGAGGCTGTTGCTTCCATATGTTTTCTAGCCCTTTCCAGTGCTAAGATTCCCTAGGCAGCATCATGTAGCCAAGAAAATATATCAGTAAACCAAGTCATACCAAAGTTTGCAATATTTTATCACTTATGACTCTTCTTGGGAAGCCCTTAGAGCATAACATAGATCAGAAGATCTTCATTAGGTATTATAAAGGTGGAAGAATACAAGTGAGAAATAGTAAAGGTGAGACATATATACACTAGTCAGATGAACTGAAGTGAGACTTAGAGACAATTTATCAGCCCTGTGGTTATATTTATGCTCCAGAAAAAAAGGAAAAAAAAAATGCCAGGGGAGCCAGATTTCCCTCTTAACAAACAGTTCAAGAGAAATATAGAAAATATCACAGTAAAAATACAACTCAGGATTCTGTTCCACACAGATGTCTCCAGAGCTAGAAAGTTCTGTGAAGATGAGCAGAAACGTAACTGATGCTAGACCTATCTTCTGTGACATTATCTTAGGCCATAGAGAGCATCAGGAACTCTGAAAGTTGAAACACTCTGTAGTGTTTCGAATAATAAGCGTTAGAAAACCAGAAGACAGTAAAATAGAACTATTCTCAGGTTTCTGATGGTCTAATAAATACACTAGAGAGAAAAATTAAGTTAAACCTGAAAAGTAGAAGAATATGATTTAAATTTGTATTTGTTCATGGTACCTGAAAACGTAATCAATCATTTTGGCCAATAGACAAGTTAAGTAAATTCAAATTGCAATCTTGAATTTATCTGAGATCTTATTGATATTTTCCAGTGTAACAAATGCTGTTATCCAGGGGAGTGACTTTTTCTCATGACACCAATTATTTAGGGTAGAGTACTCAGTTTAGGAATCGATAAACAGTAGGAGAGAAAACTGGTTAATGATGTATCAGGAGATTATCTTCTAGAGAAGCACCTACAACCTCAGTTTTCTTACAAAATACTTCTTTGATTTATAACTTGACGAGACTGCTTTATTTTTATATATAAAGAGTGAAGTGTACTCTTATTAAATTCAGAGAGACAGTTATTTCAGGCAGTACATATTTGAGTGACTTCTATTTACCTTTACTCTTTATTTTATCATGACTGGGAAATAGCTAATACATTGCATGTGTTTACTTATTAATGATATTGCATTCTAGTATCAAGAAAGAAAGATACTTTTTGACAAAACAATATTTGATGATTGGACCAAGGCAACTGAGATCTGGGGAAATACCCTGCTATTCAGGAAGCTAGAGATGGAAAATTTATTTTTACTAAAGTGCTGTGTGACACTTTGACCTTCCTGCTGGCGAACCAAAGATAAACATGACGATATGTGTTCTTCAGTCATGAAAGTCTGATAGAAAAGAGCAGTGTGTGTTCAATAACCATGAGAAGTACTGTGAAGGGGATTTCCTTTAGGGCAGATGTCTTGAGACTGACATGGATGAGGGATCTACCACAGAGGAAATAGTAAACATGGTTTTTCTAGAGGGGTTACTCCTCTAGGATAATTGGAATTTAATATAGCAATGCCAAAAGAGTGCAATACTTACCATTTCCTAGTTTTTATTGAACAGTTAATTTTAGGAATCAGCAGTTCTTACTGCCATATATCTTTCCACTTCTCTCATACTCTTAGCTCCAGTTATATACAACTAATGACATTTTTCCTAACATGCCACACACTCTTCCAGCTCTGTATGTGTGCATAGGCCAGTGTCTTACTCTTGAATACCTTCCTACCCCCATTGACCTTGTGAGATGACGAGCTTCCCTGAACCAGGATTAGGTATATCAAAAGCACACACTACAGTATCATATGCATTGTAAGCTTTTGGTATTTGTGAAATGAATTAGAAGATGGAAAAGGAAGTGTGGAGCAGGGGGTAAAATCAGGTGCTCTGGAGGCACGCCACTCAATTTGTATTCCTTTATCTTCCACCCACCATCTGAACAATATTGAACAAGTTGTATAACCTTCCAGTGATTCCACTTCCAAATTTATGATAGGACTTTGGTAAGGATTACATGTGATAATTCATGAAAGTCTCCTAGAACAGCGGCTGATACATACTAACCATAAGTATTAGGTGTACATAACTTTAAAAAAATTGTTGGATAGATGTCAGTAGCAGAGGCAGTAATTATTCTCAAATATTACATTTGCTTACCTAAATTGCCTTTACAGTTAGGCAGGGGTATATGATACATTCTAACCATCAGGCTATAACTAATTAGCTGAAGTTTGAGTCTCTGTGCTCTGTTGACCTGCTGCAGAGATGATACAGGCATCTATCAACATTGAAGAGCCATGAAATTCAAGCAGTCTAGATAAACTGTTTTTCTAACAATTGAGATTTGGGGATTTATTGTTACATCAGCATTACATTATCCTGATGAATTCAGGATTACCCTAGAGTTATAACTGTGAATTTTATATATTTATCTTTGATGAAAACAAGTGAATAAATGGAGACAGCGAGAGTGACATTGTTTGTGATGGCTAGAGGAATAAAATGGGTGTGAAGACACACTGGTAGGGATAGAGGAGAGGGAGTAAGAGAGGGGACAATGCTGGTGATGCCATCTTGAGTCAGGTATTGTTGGAATCACTAAGGCATTTCTAAGCTTTTAAAAAGCCTTATATAATAATCAAATTGATGTCATGTTCTCTTATTTGGGTTGTGCTCTGTTTTCCCTTATGAGTAAAATTAAAAACTCAAGAATTCAGAAAAATAAGAATTGTTTGCTGTTTTTATAAGATTATATTAGTAAACACAAATAGTAGCATTTTTTTAACTGTCTCTAGAAATAGAACATTGTGAGAGTAGATCAATGGTGTCTTTAAAAATTTTACAAAAATATGAATGTTTTCCCTAGGGAAAAATCAAGATGCCCACATAAATACAGTTTCAAGGAATCCTGGACCCAGAAACAAATCTTGAATTGTGAGTTTATCTGTTAAATCCTAATTTAAACTACTCAGAAATCCCTTGAAAGAAATTCTCTAATAATCTTCCTTTATCAATTGGGCAACTGTTAGTAACAGTATAGGCACTGTGGGGAATATAGGTGTGCTATGAACACTTAAGTTAGTATAAACTGTTGTGGAGTGCAAGTAGTCAATATTCATCAAACTGAAAAATTGCCACATTCTCTGAATCATCAATTCTATGAATAAGAATTATCCCTATAGATGCACTTGCAATTTTATGCCATTATAATATATGTTTAAAGATCTTTATTGCAGCTTTGTTTGTAATAGCAAAAATACTGGAAAATAATGACCACTGACAAGGGACTGGTGTAAAATTATTGTAGTACATGTATATATAATATTATACTCTTTAGCTAGTAAAAAGAATGAAATTTATGCATATGTACTATCCTGGGAAGATAACCTGTTTCTTTAAATCAGTAAACAACTTTGTGCATCATGTACTGCACCAAAAAGAAAGCATGTGCATTATACAATTCATACAAAAAAATCTTAAGAAAACAAAACTTTAATTTCAAAAAATTAGGTATCTTTGAAATTATGTAAATACACACACACACAAATATACACACACTCTTTACAGAGATATCACAAACTTCTTATTCCCAATTTTGGTTCATTGAGGGTAGAACAAGCTCTGAAAACACAATTTATATATCAGAACCAGGTGATAAAACATCACATTTAATTAATGTAACATGTAGTATTGCACTAATTGTTTCTAGATGTGTAACATAAATACTTATACGACTTTAACCTCTCGAACACCAACACGCTACATTTGGCAATGTTGGCAGCTTTATTAAGAGAGCTGTTAGTTATGCTAAGAAAGCATGCTCATTTTCAGCTGAGCCTGACAACATGTGATACATAGGCCATGTTGACAATTGCACCAGCTGGATAATTTTTTGGATCCTTACAGTAGACAAATCCGTCAAAAAAGTCAACTAGTCGGTGTATGTATCTACATAGTCACAGGCGTGACTGACATTTTTTCAGTGATGCTAGGATCATGTCTCTCTGGGGGAGAATACTGATATTTATGGTAGACTTAGAAATAAATGCTGGTTAAAATATCCTAGAACCCAGTAATATAATTATAGGAAAATCTACAATGGATTTCAATTTCTGCTAAGATAAATTTGTCTCACAACACACTTAATTTTTTATGTTGATATCCAGTTGTGATCATGGTGATGCTGATTGTTGCATGCTGTTCTGAAAAAATTATAAAATTTTTTAGTGTATAAAATGTTTAGTGCATAAAAAGTGGCATTGAGGTTAGTTGGATAGAGATGGGGCACACAGAAATGAAACTCTCAGCATTAGCCTCCAGTCTACCCAGATGCACAGTCATTGACACAAGATGGGATGCTTGACTCTTGGTGAGATCCAGCCACAAGGTTTATATTTACATATTAAGAGTAGACAAGGCCTGCTCTCTTGGATCTCACACCACAGTGCCACTTCTGTAAAATTTCTCTCCATGAGTTCATTTGCTGGACTGATTTGAGTATAAATCTGGCTGGGAAGTGAGAACAATAAGAACTGAAAGCATTTTATCTTACATGTGAATGATTTGTTGGACTGCTTATCCACAATTGAGTTGACACCTTTCTGTATTTCATCAGTTGCCCAGAAACTTTGAGAGAGAACCTGTCATAGTTAAGCCACTTGCTATAGAATTGCCCAATTAATCCATGAATGAAGCCCATCGTTCCTCTCCCAGTCTATGTTCTAAAGTCTCTTATTTAATAGTACTCATTTCTACCATTTGTTTTAGAAAGTAAGAATTATGATATAGGTTATTAATTCTGATGAGAAATATCTCAGAGTTTCTGATAATTTACTGCTTATTTAGAAAAATGTGAATTCCTATGATATTTCTCTCCTAGGATAAAGTGGAGCTTCTCAAGAAGTACACAGATAAACAAATCTGTGAACTTCAGACTACCCATGGTGAGAGCAAAATGTGCATTGTGGCTAAATGAAAAGATAACTCTTTGTTTCTGCACCTGGGGATGTCTATTAATAGGAGTCACCTAGCTGTTGATAATACATAGTTTTAAAATAAGAATACAAATTACTTGGTTAGGTAGACCTCCTGCAGAAATCAGCAAGTGATATAAGAGAAAAGATTTTTATTAAACACAAAATTTTAGTCCCTATCCAGTGGAGGATAAAATCGACATGATTCAAGAATTAATTAAGCTATTCCTGAAGTTCTCTTTTAGTTTCTAAATACAGGGGAAAATGTCAACTTAATAATAGGTGAACAGTCTAAGAAACAGAATTATCTCATGCTAACTCACCTCTCTCACTTAATATCCAGCTACTATCCAACAGCTACCACACATGTACTTTGAATCATGAGATCTGCTGTAAGCAAAGAATTGGGTTATTCCTAAGTCATTCAAAGTATATTAGATATACCTGGAAAAATTATGGAATTTTTCTAATTTAATCTATATGAATACTGAAAGTTTTTGAGTTGGACAACAAAGTCTATCATTATGATTCTGGAGCTGAAGATTTTTGAAATATGAGTTCATATATCACTAAAAGGTAATGACAGATACTATAATATAAGCCTTTTGCTTAGCCTCTGTATTAGTCTGTTTTCACACTACTATAAAGATCCTACCTGAGACTTGGTAGTTTATAAACAAAAGAGGTTTAATTGACTCACAGTTCTGCATGGGTGGGGAGGCCTTACAATTATGGCAGAAAGGTAAAGGGAAGCAAGGTACATCATACATGGCAGCAGGTAAGAAAGAGAGGGTGCAGGGAAAGTGTCACTTTTAAATTGTTAGCTCTCATGGAACTCCCTCACTATCATGAAAACAGCATGGGGGAAAACATCCCTGTGATCCAATCACCTCCTACAATGTCCCTTCCTCAATATGTAGGAATTACAATTTTAGATGAGATTTGGGTAGGAACACAGAGCTAAATCATATCATTCTGCCCTTAGTCCCTCCCAAATCTCATGTCCTTTTCAAATTTCAAAACCAATCATGCATATCCAACAATCCCCCAAAGTCTTTTTTTCTGAGACAGGATCTCCCTCTGTTTTCTGAGCTGGAGTGCAGCGGAACGATCTCAGCTCACTGCACCTTCTGTGTATTAGTCCATTTTCACATTGCTTATAAAGACATATCCGAGACTGGGTAATTTATATAGGAAAAAGGGTCTAATGGACTTACAGTTCCATCTAATCATGAAGAAAGTCAAGGAGGAGCAAGTCACATCTTACATGGATGGCAGCAGGCAAAAAAAAAAAAAAAAAAAAAAAAAAAAAAAAAAGCCTGTGCAGGGAAACTCCCCCTTATAGAACCATCAGCTCTTGTGAAACGTATTCACTATCATGAGAAGAGCATGGGAAAGGCCTGCCCCCATGAATCAACTCCCTCCCACCAAGTCCCTCCCACAACAAATGAAAATTCAAGCTAAGATTTGGGTGGGGACAGAGCCAAACCATATCATTCTTCCCTGCCCCCTCCCAAATCTCATGTTCTCACATCTCAAAATCAATCATGCCTTCCTGACCATCTGCCAAAGTATTAACTAATTTCAGCATTAACACAAAAGTCCATAGTCCCAAGTCTCATCCAAGACAAGGCAAGTCCCTTCTGCCTATGATCCTGTAAAATCAAATGCAAGTTTGTCACATCCTAGATACAATGGAAGTACAGGTATTGGGTAAATACAGGCATATCAGATGAGAGAATTTGGCCAAAACAAAGGGGCTACAGGCCCCATGCATGTGCAAAATCCAGTGGGGCTGTCAACTCTTAAAGCATTGAAGTGATCTCCTTTGCCTGTCTCATATTCAGGTCACACTGATGCAAAAGCTGGCCTCCCACGGCTTTGGGCAGCTCTGCCTCTGTGGCTTTGCAAGGTATAGCCCCCTGCTGGCTGTTTTCAAAGGTTGGTGAGTGTCTGTAGCTTTTTTAGTAGCACAGTGTAAGCTGTCAGTGGGTCTGCCATTTTGGCGTCTGGAAAATGGAGGCCTTCTTCTCAGAGCTCCACTAGGCAGTGACCCAGTAAGGATGCTGTGAGGGGGCTCTGACCCAACATTTCCCTTATGTGCTGTCCTACAGAAGTTCTCCATGAGAGCTTTGCCCCTGCAGCAAACTTCTGCCTGGGCATCCAGGTGTTTCCATACATCCTCTGAAATCTAGATGGAGGTTGCCAAACCCCAATTCTTGACTTCTGTGTAGTGGCAGGTTCAAAACCATGTGGAAGCTGCCAAGGCTTGAGGCTTGCACCCTCTGAAAGCACAACTCTATGGTGATCCCTTTCAGCCCTGCCTGGAGCAGCTGGGATTCAGGGCACCAAGGCTTGGGCTGAACATTCCACAGGGACCCTGGGCCAAGCCCGTGAAACCACTTTTTCCTCCTAGGCCTCCAGTCCTTTCATTGGAGGGGCTGTCATGAAGACCTCGGACATACCCTGGAGATATTTTCCCCATTGTCTTGGGGATTAACATTAGACTCCTCATTACTTATGCAAATTTCTGCAGCCGGCTTGAATTTCTCCTCAGAAAATGGAATTTTCTTTTCTAGCAACTCCAATGTCATCTCTCAAATGCTTGGCCACTTAGACATTTCTTCTGCCAGATATCCTAAATTATCTTTCTTAAGTTCAAAGTTCCACAAATCTCTAGGGAAGGAGCAAAATTCTGCAAGTCTCTGCTAAAACATAACAAGACTCACCTTTGCTCCAGGTCCCAACAAGATCTCTATCTCCATCTCCAACCACCTCAGCCTGGATTTTATTATCTATGTTATTATCAGTATTTTGGTCACAGCCATTCAACAAGTCTCTAGGGAGTTCCAAACTTCCCACATTCTTCTTTCTTTGACCAATGCCTCCAAACTGTTTCAACCTCTGCCTGTTTCCCAGTTCCAAAGCCACTTCCACATATTCAGGTATTTTTTTCAGCAGTGCCCCACTCTATGGGTACCAATTTACTGTATAAGTCTGTTTTCACACTGCTGATAAGGACATACTCAAGACTGGGTAATTTATGCAGGAAAAAGTTTTTGATGGACTTACAGTTCCATGTGGCTGGGGAAACCTCACAATTATGGAAGAAGGCAAGAAAGAGTCAGTCACATCTTACGTGGATGGCAGCAGGCAAAATGAGAGAGCTTGTGCAGAGGAACTCCCCTTTATAGAACAATCAGCTCTTGTGAGACTTATTCACAATCATTAGAACAGCATGGGAAAGACCTGCCCATCATGATTCAACTACCTCCAACCAGATCCCTCCTACAACATTTGAGAATTCAAGATGAGATTTGGGTGGGGACACAGCCAAACCATATCACTTCACTTCCCAGGTTCAAGTGATTCTCATGCTTCAGCCACCTGCATAGCTGGTATTATAGGCATATGCCACTGTGCTTAGATAATTTTTGTAATTTTAGTAGAGAGGGGATTTTGCCATATTGGCCAGGCTGGTCTCAAATGCCTGGCTTCATGTGATCAGCACTCCTCAGCCTCTCAACGTGCTGGACTGACAGATATGAGTTACTACACTCAGCCTCCAAAAGCCTTTACTCATTCCAGCATTAACCCAAAAGTCCAAGCCCAGTCTCATCTGAGACAAGGCAAGTTCCTTGCACCTATGAGCCTGTAAAATCAAAAACAAGTTAGTTATTTCCAAGATACAGTGGGGGTAAAGACATTGGGTAAATGTTTCTATTCTGAATGGAGAATTTGGCCAAAATAAAGAGGCCACAGGCCCCATGCAAGTCTGAAACCCAGTGGGCAGTCATTTAATCTGAAAGCTTCAAAATCTTCTTTGACTCCATGTCTCACATCCAGAGCATGCTGCTGCAGAGGATGGGATCCTATGACCTTTGGTAGCTTTGTCTACATGACTCTGCAAGTTACAGTCCTTGTGGCTGTTTTTTTGGGCTAGCATTGAGTGCCTGCAAATTTTCCAAGCACATGATGCAAGCTGGCAGTGAATCTACCATTCTGGGGTCTGAAATAAGGTGGCCTTCTTCTCACAGTTTCACTAGGCAGTGCCCCAGCTGGAACTCTGTGTGTGGGCTCCAATCCCACACTTCCCCTCTGCATTGCCCTAATAGAGGTTCTTCATGAGGGCTCTGCATCTGTAGCAGAATTCTGCTGGGATATCCAGGCATTTCCATACATCCTTTGAAATTTAAGCAGAGGTTACCAAACCTTATCTCTTTTCTTCTGCACACTGAAGACTCAATGTCATGTGGAAACTGCCAAGGCTTGAGGCTTACACCATCTGAAGCAATATCCTGAGCTGTACCTTGGCCCCTTTTAGCCACAGCTATAGCTGGAGCAGCTGGGACACAGGGCACCAGGTCCTGAGGCTGCATAGAGCAGAAGGACCTAGACCTAGCTTCTGAAACAATTTTTCCTCCTAGGCCTTTGGGCTTGTGATGGGAGAGACTGTGGCAAAGATTTCTGAGATGCCCTGGAGACATTTTCCCAATTGCCTTAGCTATTAACATCTCATCCTCTTGCAAATTTCTGCAACCAGCTTGAATTCCAATTACTCCCCACAAAATGGGTTTTTCTTTTTTATGATGTGGTCAGGCTGCACATTTGCAAAACTTTATGCTCTGCTTCCCTTTGAAACATAAGTTCCCATTTCAAACCACCTTTTTGTAAAAACATATGACTGAATGCTTTCAGAATCATCCAGGTCACCTCTTGAATGCTTTGCTACTTAACATTATTTTGCTTCCAGATACCCTAATCATCTCTCTCAAGTTCAGAGTTCCACAGATCTCTAGGGCAAGGGCAAAATTCTGCCAGTATCTTAGCTAAAGCTTAGCAAGAGTGATCTTTAATCCAGGTCCCAAGAAGTATCTCATCTCCATCTGAAACCACCTCAGCCTGGACTTCATTGTCCATATCACTATCAGCACTTTGACAAAAACCATTTGACAAGTTTCTAGGAAGTTCCAGTCTTTTCCACATCCTTCTTTCCACATCTGTCTGTTACCCAGTTCAAAAGTTGCTTCCACATATTCACGTTATCTTTATACCAGTACCTCACTCTGCCAGTACCAATTTTCTGTATTAGTCCATTCTCACACTGTTATAAAGATACTACATGTGATTAGGTAATTTATAAAGAAAAGAAGTTTTATAGACTCACAGTTCTGCATGGCTAGGGAGGCCTCAGGTAATTTACAATCATGGGTGAAGGTGAAGAGGAAGCAAGGCACATCTTACATTGCAGCAGGATAGAGATTGAGAGAGAGAAAGAAAGAGAGAGGGAAGGTGAGAGCACAGGGAAAACTTCCGCTTTTAAACCGTCAGCTCTCACGGGAACTTCCTTCCTATCATGAGAACAGCATAGAGGAAAACCATCCCCATGATCCAATCACCTCCTGCCAGACCCCACCCTTGATATGTAGGGATTACAATTCAAGACAAGATTTTGGAGAGGACACAAAGCCAAACCATATCAACCTCATTAGAGAAGAAAATCTCACCGTGAGCTAAGTTTGATGAGATGCCCCATTTTTTCAGAAAAGCAGCAAGGAGTTGATACGGTATTGATTCCATGATGCAATACAAATTCAAAGAATAATAACACAAATAATAATATATTCAGTGCTACATGTTTGGAATACTCCTAGGAGTTGTATGATATTATTCTCATTGCTATTATTATTTCATTTACTTTACAATTGAGGAAACTGAGGTTTTATACGAGTTAAAAAATGGCCTAATATCACTTTACATTTAAATGGTAGTGTCCAGCTTCTTAACACCAACTATATTGTGCTGAGCTGTCCACCTGCTGAAAGAAATTTTTCAGAGGCAGGGAACTTGAGGAACCAGACTAAAAAAATGTGTAATAGGGTTGGCTACAGAGAGACTAAGCTGTTGAGAACTGTCAGTACTAGAAGTTCTCACTAGAGTGAGAAGTTCTCTCAAGTATTAGATGTTCTCTAATGAGAGCCATTGTTAATGGAAAACTTTCAAAAAGCATCACTAGATGGTGGTTATGAAGCTCAAAAACCCTTGCAATACAAAATATGGTTTCCAGACTAGTATCATGTTTGTTTTAAATTCAGAATCTTGCAGCCCACCCTGCTCCCACTGAAACTCTATTATACAGATTTTATTAATTTGCATAAAATAACTAGATGATCCACATATAAATTAAAGTTTGAAAAGCCTGCCAAACATATCACCCATTGGGTGCCACCTGAGATGGAACATTTCAGCTTTGTCTTTAATTTAACAAGACAATGTGGGGTGAAAATTGGAGAGATGAAAGTATAACCTTTATAGAAAGGTAATTACATTGGTATTAAGATGGGACACTCAAATTTGGCACAAGGTAGTCAATGCTACTGTCTTTGACAGGAGTTTGTAAGACTGGATATATACTACATGTGTGGGGTTAGCTAATAATCCATGAGGTTCTATTCTGTCTGTAGAGAAGGCTCTCAAAGGCAGATGATACCACTGTGCCTTTTAAAGACAACACAGATTCATCTTTAAGCAGCCAACATAAAATGTAATCAATGAAAAATGTTATCATGGAGCAACCAACCTAAAATGTAATCAATGAAAAATAATCTGTTCACTTGGGAATTGCAGGTTGAAATGTGGAAAGGATGATGCCATAATAACAAATGCAAACTGAGAGTTGATGGTCTCCATAGGGTCTAGAAAAATGAAAGTTAGAAAGTAAGAATTTGTCATTGTCTTTTTAGCACCATTCAGAGGAGAAGGTGTCCTCACCATTCACCAGAAATATTCCTCCACTGGACAGCTACATCTATTTACAACAGACAATGTCTTACCAAACCTCCACTGCTTGATGAATGACTGCTTAAGGCCACTCAACTACTTCTGTTCTAATCGCAAATGTATCAAGCAAACTTTTCTGATTTTAATTCCCTTCCTTGGGTCAGTTTCCCAACTGGTAGGAAGACGCATTTACCAGATGGTGCATAAATCCAGTCCTTGTTATAAATTATTTTAATGGCTTTCTGTTGCAAATCTCTTTGGGCAAATTAGGTTGATGTTAACCTCTATCAAGTTGACCTAAAGATTCCAAAATTGCTAACAATAGACACTAAACCTTGAATGAAGAGTAGCTGTGATTCTGTTTAACATTCTAAAAGAACTGTTCTAAATTAATTTATCAACATTAATCATTTAATCTATTCAACTATTTTTTAGTCTGTAATAGTGTAGAACTTTGGACCACTAACTACCTTACTAGATCTGTGCAGTCTTAAGCAGAGAAAATGTGGTGTGCATACCCAGGATAAAACTATGCCTTCACAAACTTCCACCCTGTTCTTAGTAACGTGGAGGAGGAAGCCAAGTGCTCTAGTTGTTGTGGAGGAAGCCATTACTCTATGGTTTCTATGGCATAGTAAGTCAATTATTTTGCTCTGGGATTAAAAAGGGAGTCACACAGTTCCTGATTCTCCAAATGAGACTGCCCCCACCACTGGCCTTCATAACATCATTAGAAGATTGAAGAGGGAGGCCGTGCATTTTCTCTCATCACTAGTATCCCTGGACCTAAAGCAGGATGTCGATTTCTTCTTTGCCCCCATCCTGGTTTGTCTGGGACCTATATATTTCCTGGGACCTGGGATTTTCCATGACAAAACAGAGAAAGTCCGAGGCAAACTAGAATGAATTGATTATCCTACTTCACTGCCACTTTGAAGCATTCTTTATTCTTTCTTCATATAATCCTCCAGCTTTCTCATCTCATCTTAGATTGCCATACATCTTACTGCAGTCAACTGCAGCAGTGCTTTTCAAACTATCTGTGAAGGACCAATCTATAGCCTCTAATTTGCTTTGAATCAATATATGCAAGAAAAATAAATTACAATGAATAAAATGGGCACAAAATGTAAGTAGAATTTTCTATTATTGCATTCAGTAGACATAAAAATGGTAAAATTGCTATAAAGTGTGTAAATGGTTACTCTCAATTTCTATACTTACCTTACTATGGATGACTAAAAAACATTGTGGACCACACTCTGAGGAACACTACTTTACATAATCCTAGATTGTTCTGCCTCATTGTTTAAAGATTTTATTTCCTGGTTTTTGTTACCTTCTCCAAAACTGCCCTTGTCATGATTCTTTGTGATTTCAGTATGCATACAAGTGATTCTCCCAACAGCCTAGCCTCTCCCAACAGCCTGTAATAATCTTGTTCTTCACTCTTCCTGAGACTCTCAAGTATGTGGATAGATTCTAAAACTTGTCATTACCAATATCAATCATTATTCCCTTCTCCAATTACCGGATCCTTCTTTTTTCCATTCTTCTACCTCTCCCCTTCCTTCTTCTACTTCTTGATTCAGATCTTGGTAAAGAAAGCTTTATGTGTATAAATAAATGTATAAAAATAAAAGAAAAAGACAAAGAAGTTTTTTTAGTGGCAGAGAATTACTCCTAAGTAATACTTAGATGTACTAATTAAAATCAGTAATGCTTGAATTGACAAATCAATGGAACAAAAATAATATAAAAATAGAGTCATTTATATGGGCTATGTAGTACATGATAAGTATAAGTTTTCAAAAATCCATGATGGAAAAATAGATTACTCAATAAATTGGATCTGGATAGCCAGCTGTGTTTTAAGGAAAAAAAGAGTGGACTCATGTTTATTAACAAAATAAATGCTAAATAGTACAACTATTCTAAGTAATTCACTATCAATAAAAAAATTTTAAACATCAGACTCCAAAATATGTTTCCAATAAATATGGCAAAGATATAATTTTCTTAATGTATAAATAGATATTAATAATTTATTAAGAAAACAATAATTACATTAAATAGGCAAATAATCTGGAAAGCCAGTTTGCTCTCTGTTACACACACAAAGCATATAAATGACTAACAATATGCAGAAAAGCTTACCTCACTAATTAAAATATGCCAGTTAAAACCAAATTTAGCTGCTTTTTTTACCCCCTACACTGGTAAATATTGAAAAGATTTATAACATCCTGTGTTATTTAAAATGTGGGGAAAATCAGTACTGTCATCTCCCTTTGCTAGAAGAGTAAACATGTTTCAAATCAATGTTTATAGAGAATGTTTGCAAAATTTTAACAAATATGTATATTCATTTAAATTTAGTCTACAATAACATTTACTCAACAAATGCTCATTAAGTGTACAAGGATTTTTATTGTGATACAAATGATGTTGCACTGGATACATAAATTAAGCTAATATGTGAAAATTAATATAATTAATTAAATTTAATTTATGCATCTGGTGCCATATCATGGAGCGATTAATAAAGAGAAAGTTATAACTATAAGGTTTGTCATGAGAATATATGCATAATTATGTTTTTAAGCAAAAGCAGCAAGTTGGAGATTAGTATATATAGTTTGATTACATTAAAAATAGCACATGCACATGCTTTTATATTTGCATATGCATGCAAAGAAGTGTTGAAAAAATACATCCCAAACTGCTAACAATAACTGCAGCTGACATGAAGAATTAAAACTGTAGTGGGTAGAGGAAGGGGATTTTAATTACTTTATTTTGAACTTAAATATTTTCTTGAATTTTTTTATTATGACCATATATTACTTTTTAATAAAGACTACTTAACATATACTGGTGAATTAAATGTCCTAATTGGATTTCTTAGCAATATAAAATTTGGAATAAAATTAGATCCATTTTCTCTCCAATAAAGCATGGATTTTAGCAGGCAGTTTAGCAGACCTGTTGTGGAGGCATAGATAAACAGTATGAGTAAGACAAATGTTGATATCACCCATCCATGTGACTGCACAAGCAACCCCTCCTTATTATTGACTTGCAAACTCAATGACTCAATTAACTTTGTCAGGAATTTACTTATTCTAGAGATAGTGGTAAGTGATTAACATAACCCTATGTCAAATATTTAACAAAACATGCTAAACGAAATCCTCTGATATTCTGGCTCTCGTTTCCTGCTGCTCACCAAGCAAACTTCTTCAGTTGACTTTTGAAGAACTTTGACTTGTGTTGTAAAATAATAAATTGATATTCTCATTTACACTTCAGATTTTGCAAGCTTGATTAATGTGAGTCTCATTTTCAGCAATTGATTCACTCTGGGAATGTTGACAATTCAAATTTCTGAGCATGTGAAACTAACCCTACACCCTAGACTCGGGTGTCATCTCCAAGGCTTATGCTATTTTTAGAAGCCTTTCTTTCAAATTCAACAGACTTTTGCTGAACACAAATTCTCTGACTAAAATGCCTCATTTCTATTAAATTTCAAGCATTATTGAAAGCTCGATCCAAACTTCACCTCTTACATTAAAACTTCCATCCTCATAACTGACCTGCCTCTTTTTAATATTTTTAGAAATGATTTTCCTTATACTCTTTGGGCATTTATCTCACATTGATTGTATTTTTTCCATTATATGGTTTATATCTTGTAAGAAATTAATCTTGATAATATCTTTTTCTGCAACTGATGTTATCTGTCATCATTCTTTATACTCACCGTGGTTAGAATTTAGTATATTTTTGTTGATCTAATCCTTCTTGATTTCCCTCTTCTGCTGTAATCACTCCACTGAACTTATTTTCTATACCACCATTTAAACATATTCCTTATATAATGTCTAATTTTTATTTTATATAGTTAACTTTCAAAGCGTTTATTGTTGTTTTTGTTTATATACTCTGCTTCTAGAAAACATTTAGTATTCCATGTAAAATAAATTCTTATTAATTCAAATGAATTATATATCTTTACATAACTGTAATTATTAGTGCCATGCTTTTAATAAAGGAGAGCCCCCTCTATGAATATTAAATAAACAGATATCCACATGAACTTATAGGAGTTCCTAATAGAAATTATTTAAATTAAAGTGATCCAAGAATCCTTTAAGATAATAATTATTATATTTGCTTTAAAGAGAAACAAAAACAAATTCAAGCCTGATTTGGAGATCAGGTTCACATTAAAGAGTGGAACTAAGCAGATGATAATCAAGGAAGCATTTATCTGTCAGTTGTGCAATAATTGTTTTATTTATCTGCTGCCTATTGGCTTCCAGGGCTAAGGAAAATGTTTTGTGAATTGTATTCTTTTTACATATTTGAAAAGGTGTACTAACTTTCATTAATTATCTTCATTACTGTGACTAAAAAAACCCAATCTTTCCTGAAATGTTGGTCAGGACTGGAATAGAGCAGGGAATACCCTATAGAAATAATATTTCCATGCCAAATGCAAACTTTAGTTACAGGACATTCTATGATGCTTCAAGGTGTTCTGTCTCCATCAGTTAAATAGTTGAGTACTTTCTTCTTTGTAACAGTGGATAAAGAAGTATAAGGAGCTGCATCCAAATAGCTACTTCTGTTCTTAATGTAAGACCTGTGTCTCAATATGGTAGACAGGATATTTTACCACAGGGGCTTAGATGGCATTCTCCTGGGAGGAAACTAGGCATTTGTAAAGAAACTGTCATGTATAAGCACTGGCTAACTCTCTCTCTAAAATGTCTATCTTTTGTCTTATGGATTGCCTATAAATTAAAAACTGTTTACATCAAAAATAAATAAATAAATAAATAAATAAATAAATAAATAGAGAGAGAGAGGGAAAGAATACTTCCCATAGACTCTGTCTAATGTTCCCGACTTTATTGGTATTTGGGTCACCTTACTTTATGGAATTTGATTATCCTTAACCATATATTAAGCAGGTTATAAAAGTATAAATGTGATACACTGAACCTGCATAAAGAAAAAAGTCAAAAACAATAGATGGTGGTGAGGCTGCCAAGAAATGGGAACACTTACACATTGCTGGTGGGAATATAAATTAGTCCAGCTATTGTGGAAAGCAGCTTGACAATTTCTCAAAGAACAAAAAATAGGGCTACCATTTGACCCTGCAATCACAATACTGAGAATATACAGCCCCCAAAATGAATCAATCTGCCATAAAGACACATACACTCATATGTTAATCTCTATGCCATTTATAGTAGCAAAGACGTGGAATTAACCCAGGTGCCTGTCAATGATAGATTGGATAAATTAAATGTGATACATATGCACAATGGAATACCAAGCTGCCATAAGAAAAGAATGAAACTTGAAGCAACATCAGTGGAACTGGTGGTCACAATCCTAAGCAAATTAATGTAGGAACAAAAAACAAAACATCAAATATTCTTACTTATAAGTGGGAGCTAAACATACTGGGCATGGATATAAATACAGGAAAAATAGACAGTGGACAACTAGAAGGTGGAGGTGGAAGCTAGGTTTAAAAATTACCTATCAGACACTCCCGTTCTGTAGGTTACTTGTTCACTCTGATGATAGTTTCTTTTGCTGTGAAGAAGCTCTTTAGTTTATTTAGATTCCATTTGTCAATTTTGGCTTTGTTGCCATTGTTTTGGTGTTTTAGTCCTTAAGTCTTTGTCCTTGCCTATGTCCTGAATGGTATTGCCTAGGTTTTCTTCTAGGGTTTTATGGTTTTAGGTCTTACCTTTAAGTCTTTAATCTATCTTGAGTTAATTTTTGTATAAGGTTTAAATAAGGGGTCTAGTTTCAGTTTTCTGCATATAGCTAGCCAGTTTTCCCAACACCATTTATTATATAGGGAATCCTCTCCCCATTGCTTGTTTTTGCTAGGTTTGTCAAAGATGAGATAGTTGTAGATGTGTGACATTATTTCTGAGGTCTCTGCTGTTCCATTGGTCTATATCTCTGTTTTGGTACCAGAACTATGTTTTGGTACCAAAACTCTGTTTTGGTACCAAAACTCTGTTTTGGATACTTTCCTGCTGCTGCTATAACAACTTATCTGACTGTTAACATGTTAAGGAATTGAGAGCCAACTGGCTGTTTGTGCTTCCTTGATAGCAGCACCAATATATGAGGTACAAAGGTATGTGAGCTATAGTGGTCTCACTTGGGTTCCTGATGACAGTCTCCTATTTAGGGCTTTGTAGAAGACCAGGAATGATAGAAGAGAGGAGGTAGAGGGGAAACAAGAAGATTTTGATAAATAGGAAACAGGATTCAGATCAGTATATACCATTTGATATGGTTTGGCTCTGTGTCCCTAACAAAATCTCACGTCAAACTGTGATCCCCACGTGTTGGGAGAGGGAATTGGTGAGAGGTGATTGGATCATAGGGATAGTTTTCTTACGCTCTTCTCTTCATAATTTCTCATGAGATCTGATGGTTTTAAAAGTGTGTGGCAGTTCCCCCTCCTCCTGCCACCATGTAAGACATGCCTTGTTTCTGCTTCACCTTCTCCCATGATTGTAGGTTTCCTAAGGCCTCCCCAGCCATGCAGAACTCTGAGTCAAATAAACCATTTTTCTTTAAAAATTACCCAGTCTCAGAGCATTCCTTACAGCAGTGTGATAACAAATTAATACAGAAAACTAGCAACAGGGAAATGGGGCTCTGCTATAAAGATATCTGAAAATTTTGGATGAGACTTTGGAACTGGGTATTAGGCAGAGGATAGAACAATTTGGAGGGCTCAGAAGAAGACAGGAAGACATGGGAAAGTTTGTAACTTCCTAGAGACTTGCTGAATGGTTTTGACCAAAATGTTGATAGTGATATGAACAATGAAGTTCAGGCTGAGGTGTTATCATATGAAGATGAGATACTTCTAGGAACTAGAGTAAATGTCACACTTGCAATAATTTAGCAAAGAAACTGGCAGCATTTTGACCCTGCCCTAGAGATCTGTGGAACTTCGAACTTTAGAGATGATTTAGAGTATCTGACAGAAGATATTCCTAAGAAGCAAGCGTTCAAGAAATATCCTGGCTTTTCCTAACAGTATACAGTCATATACATTCACAAATAGATAGTCTGGGAGTTGGAACTTAAGTTTAAAAGGGAAGCAAAGCATAAGAGTTTGGAAAATTTGTAGCCTGACCATGTTATAGAAAAGAAAAACTCATTTTCTGGAACGAAATCCAAGCCACTGGCTGCATAAATTAGCATAAATAAAGATAAGATGAATGTTAATATCCAAGACAGTGGGGAACGTGCCTCCAGAGCATTTCAGAGATCTTTATAGCAGCCCCTCTCATCACAGGAAGGAAGGCCTAGGAGAGAAAAATGGTTTTGTGGCCCAGGCCCAGGGCCCTGCTGCTCTGTGCAGCCTTGGAACCTAGTGTCCTGTGTCCCAGTCACTCCAGCTACAGGCATGGCTAATAGTGGCCAAAGAAGAGCTTGAACCATGGTTTCAAAGAGTGTAAGCCCCAAGCCTTGATGGCTTCCACATGATGTTGGACCTGTGGTTGCACAGAAGGCAAGAGTATGGGAGCCTCCACCTAGATTTCAGGGGATATATATATAAATGTCTCAATATCCAGGCAGAAGTTCACCGCAGGAGTGGAGCGCTCATGGAAAACATCTACTAGTTCAGTGCAGAAGAAAACGTGAAGTTGGAGTCCCCACACAGAATCCCACATGGGCACTGCTTATTGGAGATGTGAGAAGAGGTCCGCATTCTCCAGACCCCAGGTATTGGGAAAAGCAGCAAAGGAGAAGGACTTACAGAGTGTCTTCATAAATTGGTTGTGAGTAACACATAAACAAGGAACAACAAATTGCCAAAGGCTGCAGAAGGCCTATGAGTAGGAAGGCCTCTCCATGCCTCATGTTTTAGTGCAGGGTGACCTAGGCTCTGTTACCATAAACATTGTGCTCAAGGATGTAAAAACCTCCTTGTAGCACTATGACATGGCCAAATTTGTAGGCTTCTTGTAAGGCCTACATTCCATCAGCTGCACATAGATAACAAGCTAAAGATAACCACATGTTCTTGTTTTGTGAAACTCCCAAATCACCATTGTTATCAATCCTTAGGATGACACACCAGTTCCTGCTTCCTGATTCACTTCTGGCTCACTGATTCACTCCACCATCACTCCACCCCTACCCCATAAATCAAAGTGATTGTAATCAATAAATAGTTTGGATGATCAGAGCTTGGAACCTTCACTGTCTCCTCCAGAGTGAGGAGTGATGACCCCCTAGTCCCACTATCTCTCTTAATCTGTCTTTTTCTCATTCCTTTGTCACCACCGAACACGGGGTACCCACGGGTGATGTACTGGTTCCCTACATTCTGATGCTCAATGTGGGGCTCATGAATCCCTATGTTATGGCACCCAACATGCGGGGCTCATGGATTCCCTACACCCAGAAAGGCAGATTCACTAACAGCTTACACCATGTGCCTAGAAATGTTGCAAATACTCAATACCAGCCCATGAAAGAAGCTGTGGGGGTGGTACCCAGCACAGCCACAAGAGTGGGGCCTCCTAAAGCTATGGAATCCCACCCCTTGCATCAGTATGCCCTAGATGTGAGATGTAATCTCCACATGTCAGGAAAAGAACCTGGTGGAAGGTGACTGGATTATTGCAGTCATTTCTCGCATGCTATCCTCATGATAGTGAGTTAGTTCTCATGACATCTGATGGTTTATAAGCATGTGGCATGTTCCCTCCTCCTCCTGTCACCATGTAAGATGTGTCTTGCTTCCCCTTTGCCTTTGACCATGATTGTGAGTTTCCTGAGGCCTCCTCAGCTAATGCACAACTGTGAATCAATTAAAGCTCTTTTCTTTATAAATTACCCAGTCTCGTGATATTCTTTAAACCAGTGTGAGAATGAACTAATACATCACTCAAAGTGGAATTCATGCCCTGTAACAGGAACTAAACACCTTTTCACTCCCCTCTATCTCCTGCCTGGGCACAGATATCAACATGGAGAACTGTATGCACTTTATTTAATGTAGTGTGGAGGAGAGGGGAAAAGTGAATATAAATGGGTAGAAAGTCTCCAAAACAGTACATCTATGTTTCTTTGGTTTTGGATTAAGTGGTTAACAGGAAAGTCACAATTATTTAACAACGACGACAACAAAAAGTGTCCAAAATTTGAGTTGTTAAAGCCTTTTATAGCATGAGTAAAAAAGGCTTTTCTGAAGAAATAAAATATAGTATAAATTTTGAGAAGAGAAATTGGGAAGTTGACAGTTATATATGGTTCTGGGCCTACCTCCTATGAGTATTAGATATGTATACCACAGAAGGGCACCACCTTTAGGAATGTGCCATTTGTATATTAAATATTTATTAACACATATGAGCATGTAGGTTTCCATGCTGTGTTCATTTAAGAAGAAATGCCTTCCACATAAGCCTGCACTTGCATAGATGGGTGTGTACACAAACGATGTTTTGGGTCTCTACTGAAGTTGCTTTCTGAACTTACTGAAGTTACTACCTGATGATCTCAAATGTTGTATAATTCCCATTCTCCATCTTTCTCATTTCGAATATAATTGATCCTGACATAATTGGTCTGTCACGTTGGGCCAGGGCTAGCAGTATTCTCAAAATTGGATGCTGTGTGCTGGATCTATTGTACCAAAGGGGAGTGTGAGCCTGTGAGAGTTGGTGAAAAGATCTTAAATGCATCCATTTATTCTCCAAGGTATATGTGTAAGCATTGGTAATAGTATAAGTTAATGATTCCAACCCTGTCAAATGTGTGGAAAACGAACTGTAAATAACTCAGAATGGATTCCTTCCATTGTCCCAAATAATTTGATATAGCCTATTCAGTAAAGGAATAAAACAGGCCAATAATTTGGCTTCATCAAAATATCAGATTTGAAACCTTGGAATCTTTTTAAAGTTTTCTTTCTTCCACCCCTTACTTTCATTCATTTCCACGTCCTGTAAATTCTACTGCCTAAATACTTCTGCAATCTATTCATGCTTCTCCAATCATTTGTTTCATTTATTCATTAAATCATTTATTTGAGATTTATTTTAAACCTTCATAGTTTTGTACATCATTTCCTATATATTTATACCAGGTTATTTTATTACCTGTGTTTATTACAGTCCGTGATATTTTTCAATAAACCCTGTGGCAGGGAGGGAAGTACAGAGAGAAAGGAGAGAAAGAGGAAGAGAGAAAATTAATGTTTATTTTGATCATTGTACCTCTATAATGTGTCACATTGCCTTACATGTAGTGGGTGAGTACATGAAAACTGAATGCATAATTGGAAAGGGGTATTCAGGTTTACTTTCTCACAGGCTGTTGCCATAGTGACTTTTACAAATGTAAATCTAAGCATGTTAATCTCAATCTTAAACTTTTTTATTCCATGGCCTTAAATATGAGGCCTACCTGATGTGGGATCCATAAACATCTTTTAACTTATTTTCACCATAATTCCATATACCTAGTATTCAGCTCACTCTCAACCATTTGCTTTTGTCCTCCATTGAAAACACCATTTAATTTCTCATCTCATGTCTTTAAGTGTAATACTATTTTTGTCCAAATACACACATACCACTTCTTTAAACATTCTCCTCATAAAGGAATTTGAACACACTGTTTACCTCTATTAAAGGGCTATTGAATCTATTGTGATTTCTGGTTCAGTATCTTCCCCCCTAATTCAGAAGATGAGTACTTCCAAGGTAAGAACAGAGTTGCTGTATTCTTAGGGGCTTGTAGACTTTCCTTCACTTAGTATATTGTTATATTGTTATTGGATTTAAAAAATAAATGGACCAATGCACATAGCAAAAGATGTATTGGTGCATTCAAGTTCTTGAATGAGGTTAAATTTATGGTAGATATCCATCATTAAATTGAAGGTCTCCTCTTTTTCTTTTTCCTGATATCCAGTTACTTAAATTATAGTTTTCATGTAAGAAAACTGATAGTTGAGACTTGAGAAAATTGAAAATTAATAACTCCATCTTGACTTGTTTTGATAAATAAAAATAAAATGTATTTCCAACAGATGTTTGGGATAATATGGCCACAGATGTTTCTCAGAAAATAGTACTTATTGCACTCACTTGCATATATTTTAGCTTGCATTTTTCCTCAAAAAGTACTACCAATAATTATAGAGCCATATTCAAACTAATAATCTGACTCTACAAGGATAGAGATGATTTTGGCAAATCTAGTATATTATCTGTACAAAATTGGACCAGTTATTTAATGCCTTAGAGCCTCAATTCCCTTGAGTGTAAACTAGTGATAATAACATCTAAGTCACAAGGTCAGTTATGATGATAATGTCAGTAATGATGGTGAATTTGATGTCATTTGCTAAACACTTGTTATGTGCTAGCTTCTATGATAAGTAACTGGTATGACCTATTTAGTCATCTTTATACCTGAATGAATTATTATCTTCCCTATGTGAGTGTAAAAAGATAGTTGCCTAAGATTTTATAGAAAGTGATAGTCTTACAGCACAGATTAATCAGTAGTAGTACTTAATTATACTACATTGTGGTAAAACTTCCTATGGCAAAACCTTCCATGCAAAATACACCTAATGTCTAGGTGATTGTGTCTATTGGGATGAAAGAATTGATTTTTAAATAAAATTCCCTCCTGAGAGGCTAATAAATACGATTTATTAATGGATTATGTAACTGCTTTCACTTCTTTCTCCTTGAAGAGGATTATTACATGGATTTCTTTCATACTTTACCATAGGGAACTAACATTCTATTATTTATTTAGTTTAGGTACCACAAAAATATAACACTGTTAAAGTACATTGAAGTATTATAGGTAGAAAGCAAGTAATTAACATTGTTTCAGTTGTGTTCTACTGAGTGAAAGAATATGTTTCATGACTAAAAACAATTTTGATTTTAGAAATCTATCCATCTTTGTATATATAGTATTATTTATAAACTTTCCCTGCTTTTGTCATTTCTTAAAATAATTTTAAGCTGGTTATATTTCTACCCACCACAATAAAAATTATTAGGTAACATTATGCCAGAATAGGACCAACATCTCCCTAGGGTCTCTCTGAGGTACACAAAATTTATCATTTGCAATTTCTTTTCGTTAGGTATGGTTTATAAATCATCATCCTCATCATCATTATTTACGTTGGAAGCATTTTTATTGCTATCTTTTAAATTGTGTGGGCTCCAATTTAGTCATTACCTACAAGTATTCCTGGACAAAAAGCTGTATAAGAATGTGCTGCCTCATGATGTGCAATGCAACAAAGCTTACTCTGATTTCTCTTGTGCCTAGGAGGTAGTGTGGCGAGGGAGGGCAAGGCATTGAATGAAAGAGAAAAAAAAATGAGAAACAGGAAAAATTAAAATAAAGTTCTAAAGTATGCCAGAAGTGTTAATTCCAAAACCATAGATATTATTTTGTTACCAAATACACAACACAACCCACCTCTCATTAACTTTTAAAAGCTAGGACTATTAAATATTTCATTTTGCTACTTTACTACATTTTAATCAAGCCAAATATACTTGAGAAAAATAATAAAAACTATGCATAATTCACTGAAGTAATAAAACATTGAAATTGTAGTTGAATCCCACTAACTCTCTATAGTCACATCAGAGTTAACCATACCTGTGTATTAGTCAGAATAGGCTAGACAGTAAACTATTCATGATTCCACAGCCATGTAAAATAACAGCAGTTTTGTTTCACTCTTGCTAAAGGTCCTTATTCATAAGCACTTAGGGACCAACAAAAATGAGGCAACCACCATTTAAACTTTAACAGTCTCCATGAAAGTAAGAAAGCAGAATCTCTGGAGAATCTCAAACCAACAACTAAATGCATTGCCAGAAAAGAAACGATGTTATTTTCAGTAACAGCCTAATGGTCTCGATTACCCAAAGAGCATGAGATAGCACAGACTACCATGTTAGATGGTGTAAGAACCAGAAATACTGGTGAACAGCAATACTGTTTTATTCTGATGTTGTTGTTTATATTTCTTCTTATTTTTTATTTTTATTTATTATATTTTAAGTTCTGGGGTACATGTGCAGAACGTGCAGGTTTGTTACATAGGTATACACGTGGTTTGCTGTATCCATCACTCTATCATCTACATTAGGTATTTATCCTAATGCTATCCCTCCCCTAGCTCCCTACCCCATGACAGGCCCTGGTGTGTGATATTCCCCCTCTGTGTCCATGTGTTCTCATTGTTCCACACCCACTTTTGAGTGAGAAGATGTGGTGTTTGGTTTTCTATTGTTGTGTCAGTTTGCTGAGAATGGTGGTTTGCAGCTTTATCCATGTACCTGCAAAGAACATGAACTCATGTTTTATTATGGCTACATAGTATTCCATGGTGTATATGTGCTACACTTTCTTTATCCAGTCTGTCACTGATGGGCATTTGGGTTGGTTCCAAGTCTTTGCTACTGTGAACAGTGCTGCAATAAACATACATGTGCATGTGTCTTTGTAATATAATGACTTATACTCCTTTGGGTATATGCCCAGCAATGGGATTGTTGGGTCAAATGGTATTTTTAGTTCTAGATCCTTGAGGAATCACTACACTGTCTTCCACAATGATTGAACTAATTTACACTCCCACCAACAGTGTAAAAGAGTTCCTGTTTCTCCATATGCTCTCTAGCATCTCTTGTCTCCTGATTTTTTAATGATTACCATTCTAACTGATGTGAGATGGTATCTCAGTGTGGTTTTAATTTGCATTTCTCTAATGACCAGTGATGATGAGCTTTTTTCATGTTCGTTGGCTGCATAAATGTCTTCTTTTGAAAAGTGTCTGTTCATATCCTTTGCCCACTTTTTGATGGTGTTGTTTGTCAGATGGGTAGGTTGCAAAAATTTTTTTCCCATTCTCTTGGTTGCCGGTTCGCTCTAAAGATAGTTTCTTTTGCTGTGCAGAAGCTCTTTAGTTTAATTAGATTCCATTTGTCTATTTTGGCTTTTGTTGCTATTGCTTTTGGTGTTTTAGTCATTAAGTCCTTGCCCATGCCTATACCCTGAATTGTATTGCCTAGGTTTTCTTCTAGGTTTTTTATGGTGTTAGGTCTCATGTTTAAATCTTTAATCCATCTAGAGTTAATTTTTGTATAAGGTGTAAGGAAGGGATCCAGTTTCAGCTTTTTGCATATGGCTAGCCAGTTTTCCCAACACAATTTATTAAATAGGGAATCCTTTCTCCCTTGCTTGTTTTAGTCAGGTTTGTCAAAGATCAGATGGTTGTAGATGTGTGGCATTATTTTTGAGGTCTCTGTTCTGTTCCATTGGTCTGTATATCTGTTTTGGTACCAGTACCATGCTGTTTTAGTTACTGTAGCCTTGTAGTATAGTTTGAAGTCAGGTAGCATGATGACTCAGGTAGCAAAAAGCCTCCAGCTTTTTTTTTTTTTCTTTTTGGCTTAGTATTGTATTGGCTATATGTGCTCTTTTTTGGTTTCCTATGAAATTTAAGGTGGTTTGTTCCAGTTCTGTGAAGAAAGTCAATGGTAGCTTGATGGAGATCGCATTGAAACTATAAATTACTTTGGGCAGTATGGCCATTTTCATGATATTGATTCTTCCTAACCAGGAGCATGAAATGATTTTCCATCTGTTTGTGTCCTCTCTTATATCCTTGAACAGTGGTTTGTAGTTCTCCTTGAAGAGGTCCTTTACATTCTTTGTTAGTTGTATTCCTAGGTAGTTTATTCTCTTTGTAGCAGTTGTGAATGGGAGTTCACTAGTGATTTGACTGTTGTTTGTCTGTTATTGGTGTACAGGAATGCTTGTGATTTTTGCACATTGATTTTGTATCCTGAGACTTTGCTGAAATTGCTTATCAGCTTAAGGAGATTTTGGGCTGAGATGATGAGGTCTTCTAACTATACAATCATGCTATCTGCAAATAGAGACAATTTGACTTCCTCTTTTCCTAATTGAATACACTTCATTTTTTTTTCTTGCCTGATTGTCCTGGCCAAAACTTCCAATACTATGTTGAATAGGAGTGGTGAGGAAGGGCATCCTTGTTTTTTGCCTGATTTCAAAGGGAATGCTTCCAGTTTTTGTCCATTCAGTATGATACTGGCTGTGTGTTTGTCATAAATAGCTCATTATTTTGAGATATGTTCCATCGATATCCAGTTTATTGAGAGATTTTAGCATAAAAGGCTGTTGAATTTTGTTGAAGGCCTTCTCTGCATATATTGAGATAATCATGTGGTTGTTGTCTTTGGTTCTATTTCTGTGACTGATTACATTTATAGATTTGTCTATGTTGAACCAGCCTTGCATCCCAGGGATGATGGATAAGCTTTTTGATGTGCTGTTGGATTTGGTTTATGAGATTTTTATTGAGGATTTTCATATCAATGTTCATCATGGATATTGGCCTAAAATTTTCTTTTTTAGTTGTGTCTCTGTGCATACCTGTGTGTAATTAACTCCTTCTCCAAATATATTGCATGTGTGATAGCTTTTTGAATTTTACATAAATTGTATTTTACTCCATTATTTTTGTTCTCCCAATTTGTTTTACTTTTTTATTTCTACATGTATGTCATTATGTTACATGTAGCTCAGATTTTTTTCATTGAAAAAGACCAAAATTTTATTATTCCAGTTGTCTGTTCATGAATATTTGAGATATTTGTCCTTTTTTTTGATTATTACAAAAATGAAAATACTTTTGTGCATCACGCCGTAAAAACTTACATAAAATTTTCTGTTGAATACAAAATGCATAATAATGTCTTGGGTTCCTAACACAGTATTCATATTTACTAAATAAGATCAAATTATGCTTTAATCTACTTGTAATTAATTTTTGCATATTTTATAAAATAGTGATTCAATTTAAAAAGTTAAGACGTTAAAATCCATCTAGTAGTTTTTTCTTTCCCCATTGATGCAATGCCACTCCTGTCATATATCAAGTTTACCTACTAATATGATTCTTTTCTTAAGGTTTCTATTTTCTCTAATGTATAGCATATCTTTGTTTTTTATCAAATCCACACTACATTCATAACAAGTATATGATAAGGTTTGATATCTGGTTGTACAATATTAATATTTTGTTTCATTTACTCAAAATTGCTTTGGTGATTGTTGGTCCTTTGAAATGCCCATTAAAAATTAGGATTAATTTGTCAACGTCCAGAAAACAAAGTATCAGATTTTTTAAATTGTAATTCTATGTAATTTATGGATTAATTTGAACATTTTTTTCAATAATGAGTTTACCTATATGAGTAAATGTATATTTATTTAAAACTTACAATTCTTTGCATTTTTCTTTTCATACTAACCTGCTAAAACCACTAGCACAGCATCAGATAGAAGTAATAATAGTAAGCATCCTTAACATGCTCTAGAAATTTCAGTTCAAATGTTTGACCCTTAAAAGTGATGTTTGCTGGCCGTGCATGATGGCTCATGCCTGTAATCCCAGCACTTTGAGAAGCCAAGGTGGGCCGATCATGAGTTCAGGAGTTAGAGACCAGCATGGCCAATATGATGAAACCCCATCTCTATTAAAAATACAAAAATTAGCTGGGCATGGTGGTGCATGCCTGTAGTCCCAGCTACTCAGGAGGCTGCAGCAGGAGAATTGCTTGAACCAGGAAGGCCAGAGGTTCGGTGAGCCGAGATCTTGCCACTGCATTTCAGCTTGGTGACAGAGGGAGACTCCATCTCAAAAACAAAAGTGATGTTTGCTATTTGTTATTATACTCTTTATCATCAAAGGAAATTCCATTTGAAATGTTTTATGATTTTTGTTGGTTTGTTATGTTTTCTTGTTGTTTTTGGTGGTTGGTGGGCTGTACTTTTGTTACAAATGAAAACACTGAATCTTAATTAGGGCTAGATAGTTAAGAATTCTCAGGGTAAACTCTTCTCTCCAAAATTTCATACTAAAAGCTTCTCTTTTCTGAGGAGCATATTTTTAAAGCTTTCTTTCTAGTCTACCCCTTTATTGAGTTTATTCCATTTGAGAATCCAGGCCTTATGTGAGTAACACATCCCACTTCTCAACTTGAAGAAGACTGAAGATTTGTCCTGTGCCACTTAATGAATGTTAAAACCAAAGCTCCTTTTAATTTAAGTTGGCAAATAATCAACTAAAATATGATTATCAGTTTATCTTGCTTATCTTCTGCTTCCCATGTATTTTTCTTATCTTTATATACTCATTACTTTCTTCTGAGTTCTAATATGCTTTTAAAATGTGAATGGTATGATGCATCCACAATTTCCCATGCTTCATAAGGAGATTTTAAAGTGATATCAATGTCAGTTTTTTGTAATACCTTTGATATCACCTGGATGAGATATATCATAATGCCAGATAATTTGATTCAAAGATTGATAAGGGAAATATAGAAAAAAGGGGAAAAAGGAAAACTATGAGCCAGTTCCTCAGTTTTCTCCATCTGGCCATTGATTTATATATTTATTGAGAAAATATTAATTGAGGCTTGGCTATCAAGTAAAAGTTTCTAATAAGAATTCCAAGCTGTAGTTAAATTTGAACTGATATGTGATAAAGAAGTGGGATTTAATTAGACAACTAAATGAAGGAGAAATGAGGCAAGAAAAAAAATACTGCGGGTAAAGAGATTGAAATAATTTTAGAATTCTGGAGATTTCAAGCTTAATATCTTTATAATTACTTTATATGACTTACAAAGCACATGTCTATGATTTATTTTAAGATTCATTGTTTTATTTTATTTCAATAAATTCAGTAATCACCCATTTTGCTTACCTTGTAATACCAGGCACTTTATAAGATACTGAAATTTGTGGCTCACTCATTTGGGATTTACTGACTTGAAGATTTAGTAGCACTGATTTTTGTTAAGTGTCCTTATAGCTTTACTCCTGATTACTAATAAGAGACAATTTTTGTCAGCTTACTTCAAAAAGTATTAATGTGTCACATATAGCTCATATAAGCACTTGCCTTTGAATTCTCTGACTAGATTTAAATTTTGGTTATATTTATTTGTATATTTTCTAATATATTTATATGCATATGTTTTCTCCAATCCAAACCTATATTTAGTCATCTTTACATTAGTTGTCTGGATGCATGCAGGCTTCTATTATGCTAATTTTAACTAATTTGAACAGGAACTATCTGCTCTTCATTCTACAACAAAATATCCATCCAAAACAGGTATTTGTGGCAACTCTCTAATACAATGCAAACTAACAGTCTCAGTGGAGTCTTTAAGATATGGTGAGTGTATGTCTCATGAGTTGTACTCAAGCAGATTTGGGGGAGAGAGATCCAAGATGGCTGATCACTAGCAGCTCAGGATTGTCGCTCCCAGTGAAAGCACAGAGAATGAGAGGATGCCACACTTTCAAATGAATTTTTGTTGCTCACAGACCAGAAGATTCCCAGCAGAGGAGCCCCACAGGTCATCAGCACGACTCTTGTGGCCGGTGTGGTGGTTTTCCCGGTGCCTTGGTGCAGCGGTTCTTGGTACAGAGTCAGAAAAGCACCATCAATCTTAACGCCACTGTTTTGGTCGGTGCAGTGGGTTGCTCAGATTCCGGCGCTGGGAACCAACAAGTTGGACATCCACTCAGAAATGTAATTAGAAAGTTGGTAATTACAAAGATGACAGATGGATAAATTTATAACGAAGGGAAGAAACCAGCCTAAAAAGGCCGAGAATACCCAAAATCAGAATGCCTCTCCCTCTACAGGGGAATCACAGTTCCTTGTCAGCAATGGAACAAGGTCTAATGGAGAATGAGTATGTTACATTAACAGAAGTAGGTTCCAAAAGGTGGATGATAAGAAACTTCTGTGAGTTAAAAGAACTTGTTCTAACCCAATGCAAAGAAACTAAGAACTTTGAAAAAAGTTTTGACGAAATGCTAATGAGATTAGACAATTTAGAGAGGAATATAAATGAATTAATGGAGCCGAAAAACACAACACAAGAATTTTGCGAAGTATGCACAAGTTTTAACAGCCAAATTGATCAAGCAGAAGAAAGGATATCAGAGGTCGAAGACCAACTTAATGAAATAAAACAGGAAGATAAGATTAGAGAAAAAAGGATAAAAAGGAATGAGCAAAGTCTCCAAGAAATATGGGACTATGTGAAAAGACCTAATCTATGTTTGATAGGTGTACCTGAATGTGACGAAGAGAATGAATCCAAGCTGGAAAATACTCTTCAGGATATTATTCAGGAAAACTTTTCCAACCTAGCAAGGCAGGACAATATTCAACTCCAGGTAATACAGAGAACACCACAAAGATATTCCTCAAGAAGACCAACCTCAAGGCACATAATTGTCAGATTCACCAGGGTTGAAATGAAGGAGAAAATACTAAGGGCAGCCAGACAGAAAGGTCAGGTTACTCACAAAGGTAAGCCTATCAGACTCACAGCAGATCTCTCAGCAGAAACCCTACAAGCCAGAAGAGAGTGGGGGCCAATATTCAACAGCCTTAAAGAAAATAACTTTCAACCCAGAATTTCATATCCAACCAAACTAAGCTTCATAAGTGAAGGAAAAATAAAATCTTTTGTGAACAAGCAAGTACTCAGAGATTTCACCACCAGGCCTGCCTTACAAGAGCTTCTGAAAGAAGCATTACACATAGAAAGGAACAACCAGTATCAGCCTTTCCAAAAATATACCAAAAAATAAAGAGCATCAACATAATGAAGGATTTGCATCAACTAATGGGCAAAACAGCCAGCCAACATCAAATGGCAGTATTAAACTCATACATTATTATCAATCCTAAATTTAAATCGACTAAATCCCCCAATCAAAAGACACAGCCAAAACCCATCGGTATTCTGCATCGAGACCCATCTCACATGCAAGGATACACAAAGACTCAAAACAAAGGGATTGAGAAAGATTTACCAACCAAATGGAGAGCAAAAATAAATAAATAAATAAAAAACAGGAATTGCAATTCTTGCCTCTGATAAAATAGACTTTAAAGCAACAAAGATCAAAAGAGGCAAAGAAGGACATTACATAATGGTAAAAGGATCAATGCAACAAGGAGAGCTAACGATCATCAATATATATGCACCCAATACAGGAACACCCAGATATATAAGACTTATAAAGAGACTTAGACTCCCACACAGTAATAGTGGGAGAGTTCAACATCAATATTAGACAGATCAATGAGACAGAACATTAACAAGGATATCCAGGACTTGAACTCAGATCCAGAACAAGTAAACTTAATAAACATTCATAGAACTCTCCACTTTAAATACACAAAATATACACTCTTATCAGTGCCACATCACACCTACTTACAGGTTTAAATGAAATATTGGTTGGCTGCTTGTTTGTCATCTTCTTCCCTCATTTTTTCCTGTCTCCATTATTAAGCACAATTATAGGCATAAAAGAGGTTTTCAATACCCATTTTTAGACTGCATTCTAGCCTGGGCAATAAAGCAACACTCCTGTTCTCTCTCCCTCTTCCTCTTCCTCTTTCTTCCTCTCCTTTATTCTTTTTTTCTCTCTTTCTCTCTCTCTTTCTTTTTTTCAAAAATAAATAAATAAATGTGACCTCCTTCTCCATAAGTATGTCAAGAAAAAAAAAAAGCAGATTTGGGGCTCAGCTTATATAGTAAGTACGATCTTATAATATTGATTCAAAGAATGGCCCAAGTTTGGATAAATAATTATACTGACAGTACACAGGAGTTTAGAAAGCAATTTAAAGGTGACAAAAATATATTTCCATATTACAATGTTAAAGCCTAAATATTTGTGTAAAGCAAACCACATGAATATCTTAACAGTGCCTGTGAAAAATTTCAAATTATAGTAAAGGACACAGAAGATGGTCTGAATAAATGAAGAAGCATGTAATGATCTTGGATGGTACAATTAACTTTATAATGATGTCAATTTTCACAAATTTATTTTTAGATTTGTGAAATTTGATAACCCTAATACAATGTATATAGAAAATGTAAAGTGCCTGAATAGCTAACTAAAAATCAAGGCAGGAGACTTTACTAGATGTTGATGTGGAGATGGTTCACTAAACAGCACTAGTTTTCTACCTAAGGCTATTCAACAGAAGTGGACTCATATTAAACAGACTTTAGGTTAAACTATGGGTACACTTAAATTAAAACTGAAATTAGTAGAAGAAAATGTAAACAAATGTATTTGTGATCCAACTCCTTTTCCCCCTTTGCACTCCTCTTTATCATTTGGATTCTCTTTTGCTTTCTCTTCTTCCTTCTTAAGTAACTGATTTAGGCCATTTAAAAGGAGAACTAAAACACTTGCTCAATTCAGTTGCAAAGTCTGTCTTGATTGCATTGCTACTGAGCTAAATAGGTGCGTAATGGTGACCCTAGAGTAAGAAGAAGTACAGTATTATTAAATACCTACACATTTGTTTAGTCCTATTATAGTTTTACAAACTAGAATTTCATTTGTTTCTTTTAATTATTGCACATAATTTACATTATGCAATAGGTTGTTTAAATTTAAGTGAAACTAAATCATCCTATACATGTGAGTTTGATTATAAATTAAATAATTTATTCAGGAAAAAGAAATGAATCCCATTTCTATATACATTGTATTAGGGTTATCAAATTTCACAAAAAATTACCAATATATCTAAAAATAAATTTGTGAAATGAATCCCATGTCAGCATGTTTATTCAAACAGGGAGCACAGTCTCAAGTTGTTTTTCCAGTAGTAGAAAGCTACTCTAGCTCCCTAAGAGCCACAGCAGTTTGCAGTCAGAAGTCATAAACAGAATGATACTAAACTTGTCCTCAAAAGAATAGACTGGTGACCATGACCTCATTAATTGTGTGGTTTGCTCTAAGTTAACAAAATATAGCCTAAATAATTCATAATTGTATTCACATACCAGACATAATTTTTTTTTTTGGCACATCAGGAAAAATAAATAGTCCTGGGCTCTGTTTTCTCACTTTCATGAGGTTTTTCACACCATTTTTTGTGTCAAGGGAATTAATAGGCTCCTGGCCCCAGTTCCAGCCTACCTTCCACGTCTTCACTTTCGAGGAACTTAATCTCCGTTTCTCATTCCCTGTATTTCTTGGTGGTTGAGAGAGCTGAAGCACGGCCTGAAGCTTTAGAGATGGGTGGTGCCCTTTCCTGACCCAGAAAACTTGGCGAGCCTATTAGGCAGTTGCAAGTCCCAGTGCTGGCTGCTGCTCCTCCCACCAGGAGCTCAAATGGCTTAGATAGCAGGCAGCTGCAGCCTTGTTGCTCGTGCTCCTTACCCTAGGAGTTCAGTAGGCTCAAACAGGTTCCAGCTGAGAGGCTGTTAAGAGTCTGCACCTTCTGGGTTTAGGATACCAGGCCTCTGTGGCGTGGATTTGCGAGTGGGATCCTTCTATCCGTGGGTTGCACAGTTCAATGGAAAAAGACGGTTTCCCAGGCTAGGTAGCACACTCAGATCGATCTCACCATCTCCCTGGGCTGGGAAGAGGGGGCTCTCCCGCCCATGTGGCTCTCAGGTGGGCCACTACACTGCACTGTTCTTCCTCTTCATGGGTCACGCCAGAATCCTAGTCTGTTCTGATGAGAACACCTGGATACCTTGGTTACCTGTGAAGGAGTCACACGCTTATTATGGTCCACCACTGTTTCTAGTCAGCCGTCTTGGCCCCGTCCCCCCACTTTTCTTATTTTAATTTTTTTTCCTGAGGCAAAATGGTGAAAAGAGAAACAAATAACAATGGCAAATTACGGAAGCCACAACATTTCTGCTTGCATTTTTGTTTGATCTTGGTTGATTCTCAAGGTAAAACGGCCTGCCATGGGAAAGATATTTTAAAAATTTTATGACTTTGAAATTTATATCCAAGAAAATATAGCACTTAAATATTCTCAATCCATGGTGCTTTTCATGCCAGCCTCAAATGTAATTTGAAAGACAATGTGAAATGGTAAAATAGTAAGGGTTTTGCTGTATGAAAGACCTGGATTTGAATCCTCATTGGTTTACGTACTCTCTGTGATACTTTGAGAGATTCTCGAAACTCTATACTTAACAAGTTTCTGCATCTGTATTAAGGAACTAATAAATTCTGAATATAGAAAAGAGAGGGATATAATACACAGTGGCTTCTCAATAATTATTTATTACCTCCCATTAAACTCATATGAGCATGACCTCTAATCTTCATGTTCTTCAAACTAAGGAATGAATTATAATATTTATTGAACAGTCCCTATGTTCCAGGCACTAGACTAAGTGCTTTCATACGTTAATTCGTTTAGTTCTTAAAACAACTTTATTAATTAGGAACTATTATGATCTTATTTTATGGTCAAGGAAAATGAGGCATACAGAGTTGCAATGATTTGTCTGAGGTTTCACAACCAGCAGTCTCTTTTTCCCATCTTATCTCTGCTGTTATCCACTAGACTACAAATTTATTCACTAATGCATCCAATCCAAACATTTATTTCAAATCAATATATAAAACTTAGGTAAATATTTGCCTCCCAAATAATAAGGCAGTTAATTAAAATATTTTAATCCTCTTCATCACTGGAATGTATTAAAGGATAAAGTTTAATTCAAGAGACATATGAAAATCGTAAATTCCAATGCCAACACTAAAAGTGGGTTGATATTCAGATTACCAAATGGCATCGATTCTGCCCAGTTCCCTGCAAAACAGACACCAACATGGTCATCTCTGGAATGGGACGTGTTTGATTATTGAAGTTAATCTCCGCCAAATTATCTTGACATAAATAAGTGGGAAAATTTATTTAGAAGGATCCTGAACACATATGTATCTCATTAAGACTTAAGAATAGCTTAAAAAGGTATAACTATCTTGTTATTTCTAATAAGAAATTTAGGTGTATTGAAGAAAACATCTAAAGGTAGATGACAATTCAAATATATCAACTCTCTAGCACTGGAGGGCAGATAATTATTTAATCTAAATGGTTTAGCCTTCACCTTCCTGCTAAAGTTAAAGGTGTATACCTTTAAAGGTGTATGTTTCTCTGTCTCTCTCTCTCTCTCTCTCTCTCTCTCTCTCTCTCTCTGTCTCTCTCTCTCTCTCTCTCTCTTTCTCTCTCTCTCTCTCTCTCTCTCTCTCTCTCTCTCTCTCTCTCTCTCTCTCTCTGTGCATGTGTGTGTGATTGCTGGAGGTGAGTTGGATGGTTAAAAAGCTCTGTAGGCCCACTCAGGTCTTGTAATTCTCTCAAGGTTCTTCAGCCATTGGTCTGAAGTAATTTCTCTGTGACCTAAGACTGATGAATCCAATGACTTATTATACTTCTGCCCAGTAAGCTACCAGAGGTGAGGGATATGAGTATGCCTGAAACCCTTACACTCTATAGCTTTCCTGTATATCTGGCACCAATATTGTACTTTGGCTCTTCAATCATCACCTTCACCTTCACATTCAAAACTCTTACTGGAAGGTCCCCAAAATGTCACAAAGATAAGAAACATGAATGCATGGAGGAAATAGAGAATCCTCAGTTCTAGTTGTATTCACACTAATCCTTCCAGTAAGAAGACAGTGACACATATTACTTTCTGGCTGGCTAACTACAGCAAAGGGGGAATTGGCCAAAGGAACAGCTTTATTTTTATTTTTATTTTTATTTTTTCACCAGAAGAATAATGGATTTAAGCTTTTGAAAAATACCTCTTTTGTATAAGTGTGTAATTTTAACAGCATGTTAGTTTGTTATTTGATTATCTGATTTACCAAAAAAATCTTAATATCTCTACTTAAAAAGAAATTTTATTTTAAAGAGCTGATTTTGTTTCCCTATAGCACATGTATTTAATTATAGGTAACACTTTCTAGTTTTATTGTCAAATGGATGCTAAGTATCTCTTTTTGCGATGTATATAAAATACACCAAATTATCTCTAAATTACCTTTGTAGGATTCATGTCTTTGTCTGCCTGGGCAAGCAAACGAAGGAAAGTCAGAGGCTGGTCTGATTTTCCCATTGTCTGTCATGGTAGTTGCAGCATTTTTTCTTCATTTGATGTGGTCATTGCTTTCTTCAAGCTTCCAGGAGCTATCCTCAAAACATGTTTTCAGTGTCTTCAAGGGTCTTTGTCAGGATGTAAAACCCTCCACCCTGGGAGAGTGTTTCCAATTTGATAAACTCTTTCTTGTCTAACTTTATGTTCTTCTCTCTTTTCTGGATCCAGTACCTTCAGAACTCTGTCCCAGTTATACTCTCGTGGTCCCCACCATTACAATGGTGAGGCCCTGCAGCTCCTTCAGTATCTAGTCCCATTCCTCCCTTCGCAGATTCCTCTTATCTCTGGACACCCCGTATTTTTTCTCAAGCGCCAGATACATACTACCCCTCAGTGCATTGCATTCCATTAGTATTCTATCCTAGCATAACATGAGTGAAAAAAAGTATCCGTTTTTTCAAGTTCCAAGATGTATCCTAGTTCCAAGATGTATCCATTCTCCATCTACCACCACTGATGAGGTCTTCATTGCTAGGCAGGCTACAGGTGATTCAAGTTCAAAATTCTATCTTAGAATTTGCCTTTTTAACCATGTTCTTCATTACCAACCACTGGGTTTCTGGGAAAACAGACTCCAAGACATACATTGGCATGCAGGAGATTTATTGATGAGGGTTCTTGGAATCAATACCTGTGAGAAATGAAATAGAGCAAGAAGGGGAATATTAGAAATTGGGTGAATGTGCAGTAAAAACAAAGGCTCAGCTGACCCATGGGAACCTTGAAACTAAATTAGCCCTTTAGAATTGACCTGATAGAGCAAGAAGAAGGCCGAATCACCCAGTCTTCTTGCATAAATGTAGCCTGCCTTTAGGAAGAGCATGTTTCTTTGAAGAAAGTGACTCGTTTCAGCAGAGGGAAATTAGCAGAGAGGAGTGATTTCTATAATCTGTTAGCCAGCAGCTGGAGGGATATGTCCTTTGGTTTTAAAGAAGAATCTGGGTGGCACAGACAGCATTCACTGATCCATACTATTTTAGTAGGAAATCTACAATTAACTATTTTTGATCATCACTTCTGTAAAGACTTTCCCTCTTTTTATGTCCATATTGCACACTCAGTATCATTTTTGCAAACTGCCAAGTTTTCTTTTCATTGAATAATATCACATTTTTTTCCCCACTGTAGTCATCCTATGACTTCAGGGACTCTTCATAACTACAAGGACACTTCATGTCTGTATGAGCACACATATTGAGAACCGATATTGAAGCATGGAGCAGTGTGTCAGTTGTACAGTGTTCTCTATAGAAATTATAAGTCCACACATTTTGGCTAAAGAATTGAGGAAGTCCTCTTGCACTCCCCAATTAAGAAACAGAAATCTATAGTCAAATCTTCTTTTGTGGTTATTTCTTCTATGTTGTTCTCCTGAATTAAGTTATGCTATTTAGTGACTAGTGTGCTGATTAAATTTTGTGATCTATTTTTCTTACACAATTTTGGCTCTTCCCTTTTCCTCTTTTGATCCTAGTTTATACAATTTCAATAGTCATCTGTTTTCTGGATGCCAAATATGGTTAAATATTCTAGTAATATCTCCGTGGTACCAAAAGATATTACTAAAAGCTTACAGTACAAAAGCTCAGAAAGAGAAGACAAAAGATAAACACTATGTTTTAATCACAGTCTCTGTGTCTGTTATACTCAACACATGGACACAAAAACACAAAATTGTTCACATTTAACATATGCTTGTTAATTAAAGATTATCCTGGTAGCTGGGGTCTTAACTCATCTGAACGTGATAACCAATAGTAGATTTTTATTTGTAGATTTATTGATTTATTTTATATTTAAAATTTTAATTTATAAGTCTCTAATTTTTTAAAATTTATAATTATTTAACTATAATTTTATTTATTAAATTATTGATCAAAGCCTATATTACAACAGTGACAATGTTATCATGTATTTTTTTGGCAAAAGCAATGAATGAAGGTCATCTGTTTCATATGCCTCTCAAAAAATGATATTAAGAAAATGTGGTTTTGACTACTACTTGGGTCTCATCTTTACAAAACTTTCTATTTTCATGTAATACATTTATAAAAAGTTGTAGTATTGCTAAGATTTCCCATGGATCCTTTGAGTGAATTTCCCAAATGTTAATGTTTTATGATATTTGCAGTATCTTTTCTCTCCCCTACTTTCTTCTTTATTATGTATAACTGTTTTTTTCTGAACTATTTGAGAATAACTTGCAGACATGCTACCTCCTTACCTCTAAATACTTTAGTGTATTTTCCTATAAACTAGTACATTCTTTAATATAACCTCAGTGTAATTATCAACGGTAGGAAATTAATATCAATACATGCATAGCAGATGTGAATTGTACATTTTCCTGATTGACACACAGATGAGTTCATCCGTGTCTGTCTGAGGTACCTGGAGTATGCTAGTAGTCAAGTGAAGAGGGTACAGTCAATCAAATAAAGGGTCAGAGCTCTCACTCAGGAGACTTCACAAACCACAGTGCTCAATACATTTAATTAAATAAATAATATTTGTATTGTCACTGATGATCCAAATGGGTTTGTATTTGGTATAGAAAATATCTAAATATGAATAATAACATTTTTATTATGTTAAGCATATGAGGTGACATGCAATTGCAATTACACGACTAGAAATAGAAAATGTCAAAAGACATTACAGAGTTGACCTCAATAGCTTTATTAATAAGAAATAAAATAAAATTCTTCAAAAGAATTGAATTTTTTCCATTTATTTTGCTAGTTTTTTTTATATCAACGGAGATTTCATTTTTGCTTTTGGCCCAACTAACATTAAAGTAAAAATACTCATTTGTGAATCTGTGATCTGCATGCAAATAAAAACTTTTCTCAGGTTTTGTGAATATTTTCCAGCTGCTTTGTGATAGGAAGCCAATTATGTACAACATATCATAAAAAGAAAGCAATTACATTCATTTTCTTGGGCACTGAGAAATTTGATAAGGTTGACACTTGGCACATTGAGCTGTGATAACAGTTAATTTTTCAAAGGCATAAAATATAGACCAGTTGAATTGAAGTCACTTGTTTTTAAATTGTTGGAAATTACATTACTTTAGATGCTTTTAGATGACAAAAGGGAGTAAAAATATTCATTTAGGAAACTATTCTACATGCAGAATGAGTACTAGGCTCACCCAATTAAAAAAAAAAATACTTCATTTCAAGAACAATTCCTAGAATCTTACGATAGCTTCTGATGGGGCTGAACCTTTAAAAACTGTGAAGTCTTCTCTTTGGGCTTAATGTTTTACAGAACTCTTTTTTATTAATTAATATTTTATATATAACTGACATAATAATTTTATGTATTTATACAGCATGATGTTCCAATGCATTTATACACTGTATAAGGATCAAATCAGGACAATTACTATATCCATCACTTTCAGCATTTATCATTTCTTTGCAATGGTAAAATTCAAAATCTACTCTTCTATCTTGAGATATACACTACATTGTTATTTGCTGTAGTAACCCTACTTTACAATAGAACACCAGAATTTATTCTTCCTGTCTAATTGTAACTTTGTGCTCGTTGAGAAACTTCTCTTATTTCCTCTTTACCTCTCCCCTCCCCAGCCTCTGGTAATCACCATTGTACTCTCTACTTTGGTGAAATTAACTTTGTAGATTCTGAATATGAGTGAGATCACGTGATGTTTGCCTTTCTATGCCTGGTTTACTTTATTAGCATAAGGTGCTCCATATTCCTTCACGTTGCCACAAGTGACAGTACTTCATTGTCTTTTATGGCTGAATAGTATTTAATTGTATGTATGTGTGTGTGTATAGATATCTCACATTTTCTTTATTCAACTGTAGATGGGCATTTAAGTTGATTCCATATTTTGGCTATTGCAAATACTGCTGCAATAAGCATGGGGGTGCAGATATCTCTTTGACATACTGATTTCATTTCCTATGGATACATACCCAGTAATTGAATTGCTGGGTCATATGGTAGTTCTATTTTTAATTTTTTGAGGACCCTCCATATTGTCTTTCGTAGTTGTAGGACTAATTTCCACCAAAAGTGCATGGGAGTTCCTACTTTAAAATAACTCCTTTTCCTTTTTTCTACAAGGCAGACAGTATCCACATTTATTCTTTTCATTAAGATATTTTCCCAGTGAGACCAGAAACATTTATCAATACTTTGGGAGTAATGACTCACACTTCTAAGTGCATGAGGTATGTTTCAATCAATTTATTTATTGGACATCTTTAAGGGACAAATGATATACTTTACAATATACTCACCATACCATGTATATGTTGAGAGGTCACACATTAGGCATGTAAGTGGCATAGAAAGGGCTTGAAGCAAATTTGTCACACGTGTTAAAATGAGGGGTGCAGTTCAGGTGAAGGAAGTAGCTAGATCAATGACATAGAGATGCGAACAGTGTGTTGCATTCAGGGAATTATAAGTGATTCATGACAGCTGGAAAAAGACACGATATGTCCTGATCTTTCTGGGATCATCATTGTTTATACTTGTTGACCTCAGGAGCATAGTTAATATCAGTAGTCACTTTCTCTCCGGTTATTTAGGTTTGGACACTATATGATCACTTTGAGCATAGATAAAATGTGAGCAAGACGGATGATGAGGTTAAAGAACCAGGCAAGGCCTGGATTGTGGGTACATAATATGTCAAAGTAAAGTATTTGGACTTATTTGAAAACAGCACGTAGCTTCACTTTCATTTAAACTAAAACAAAATGAACGAAAATAAAACCACACATCTAATAGTGAGGGGTCAGGCATTAATAAAATGGGGTAGGCATTTTATTGCAAGATTACTTCCTAACAACATCAATGCATGCCACATAAATAACCTTTCATTTCAAATACTGGTTTTCCTATAGTTATTTTTATCTTCACATACAAACATTAAATAAAGCCTTGCAACTAGGTTATTAGCTTTCTTATTTTAAATATCAAAGTGTTTAAAATTTTTTTTGAATATCTGCTGAAGAAACAATTTCTTGTTTGTTGTTTTCTTGTATATTATGTATGGGAAGTACTATATGTCAGTGAATTGTTAAAGAAGATTAACATTGATTTAAACAGCCATAGAGTAGGGTATGCAATTCATCTTAATAAATATTTAAAATAAAGAAAAATATTTACGCCCGTTTTCAAGATTTCCTTATCTTCGACTAACATGAAGTTCACAGGTTTCCTGTAATCAGGTATCCTTGGTTGCTTCGGTTGAGATTCATCCTGTTCTGGTTTTCATTAAGGCTCTGCTGTGAAAGATGTCTCCTTTCCAGTGAATGCAGCGTTCAGTGGATGCTGTACAAAATGCATAGAATAAAGACTGAGTAGCACGGACCATTTTATAATAACAATTCCAGTGATGTCTTACTGACTCAACACTGGCACTTATTAAATACAGTCTGCTGACCCATGACAAAAATTTTGCTGCAACAATAGCAAATTACACCTATGTGTACAAACAAACACAGTAGGCATATTATAAAACCACAGACATATTTACATGTGAAGAAATTTAGAGTTCATAATTAGATGAATGGTTGGACTGAGCTGTGTCTTAATTATTTGAGTATTATACTACTACATTTGTTTTCTCAGGTACACAAGTTATTAGATTCTTCCGTAAAATACATATTATCATTTGTTTTCTTCACATAAGTTATTTGCAGTGAAATAAAGAAGAATGCTATTTTGAGATAATTTCTGTCTATTTCTTCAATAGAAGAAATAAGATGAAGGAGGTAGGATAATGGTGGTCCATAGTTCCATACTGTAATTTGGAGAACTGCATTTATCCATTGAACATTTCTTATAAGTAGCTTAAACTGTGCCTTCAGATTTCTTTGTCCATTGTCAAGCTTTATTAGTCTACACTCACCCATGAGAATTCTTTTTTTTTTTTTGGAGAATTTGCCACTATTTACTTAGGTCTGCAGTAAAAGTAGTTTGTGTGGCATGGATTCGTTAGAATACATATGGGACTAAAAATATAAAGATCTGAATTTTAACATGTAAGGACTGTGTCAACAAATGCCACAAAATAACACTGAAACTAATACAGATCTGCATTCCATGATCAGAATTTACTATTCTCACAATGACCAGACATTACTCCATCTACAGTGTTCAGATGCAATGATGACTAATTTCTTTCTTTGGGGGCAGCTATATTTAAAACAGAATCAATTGCAATTACATATTAATTACAAATGTTACATACACTGAAGGTAATATTTGAACACATTTACTTTTAGATTAGATCAATTGTGTTCAGTGTGGTATGGCTGTAGACCACAATTACTTTTAGATAGTGTACGTTACTTTTAGATAGTGAGAAAGTAATAAAACAGCAGAGCACAACACCTCAACAACAACAACAACAACAACAAAGAATCTAGGCTGAAATAAGAAAGAAAAAAAACAAATTAGTAACAAATATCCAAAATATGATAAATAATGAAAGAAAATCAATTGAAAACAGTAAAATACTAGTTTTAATCATGAAGTCAGAAAAACTCAGAAAAATAAAATAATGATCCTCAATTCTGGCAAAGGTATAGTGAATTGGGCACTTTTGTACATTGCAACAAGAATTATGAAATAGTACAACCTTTATATAATAATAAAAAACAAGATTTTTAAAAATGGGCATCTCCTTAATCTCTAATTATAAGAATCAAACAGTGATCTGAGATGTGTACAAATATAAATATAAAAAAACTACTGTATTATGTAGATATGAAATTTCTACTTAACAAGAATAAACAATTTAAAAATCCTCAAAGAATGGTCTTTCCATTTAATAAAAAGCTTATGCTTACATTACACATGCTATTCTTAAAAAATTTTTGGTATGAGAAACACTCAGAAAATAGCATTAAAATGAAAAATAGCAAACTATAATGTAACATATAAAGTATAAATAAAGCACTAAAAAATATAAAAGAGAGGAAATATGCCAAAAATTTGAAATTATTTTATGTTGGTTAAAGAAGCATAAATTTTTAAAATATTCGACTTGAAATTTACGTATTTTTTTTTAGTTTTTGACAGCAGTTGTGTATGTTTTTTAATAACATTAAAAAATTGATTAAAATATAAAGTATTTTCTTGAAACTGAAATAAAACACGTTGGAATTAATGACTAGAAGAAATAGTTGAGAGAATGTTGTAGGAAATAGCTGGAATTATTAATAGATGTTCCTGGAAGCCCATAAACTTCTGAAAAGCATATTTAAATTTAGAAGGAAGAAAAATTGATGGTAATGTTATTAACGCTACATAACTTTACCCTTCTCTGGTTGTTTCTTCTATTTCTCTTTCTTACAAGACCACATGCTTTTTATGTCATAGTTCAGAATTTGGCATGAGATTTTGAGCTGTAATAAGTGCCTTCAATTATTTGACTTATCATACTAAACAAAATTGTCTACATTTCTGCTTCTTCTTGTAGTTTTGAACTCCTTTAATTTCTGTCACCTTTGCAGATATGTTTCAAAACTCTAAGTCATTACTAGATGCTTAGTTTGGTATTTCCAGATAATTTTTATTTTACTATTTAGAGCCAATATTTTCTGAATTTCATTCAGAGCCCTTAGGGTTACATCAACTGAATTATGGAAGAGCATAAGTTTTTGAACTATACAAAGTAAAGTCAAAGATAATGATAAAGACTATCGTTATTAAAAATAAATTTGTAAGTTATTTTTGCCAAAAGTAAAAGGTCTTAAATAAATTCAAAAATTCTTAATTATTTAAAGGAAATAAGGAATCACAAATGTATTAATATGAGAGGGAAATATTATGATGTTTTCTATTAATAGAAAAAGAATAACATGGAAAAATCACTATAGATGACTAGTGACATTTTTAAAAAACCATACTCTAAATGTAAACAACCTATATCTCACCATTGAAACTTGAATCTTTAATAATACTAGATATCTCTTGTTCTGATTCTGTGTTCATAACAATTATGATTTAACCTAATTTGGGGTTTTGTTCAAACTATCTATTAGAAAGACTCATGTACAGGTGGCAATATCTAAGTTTGCTGCCAAGTTTAATATGTCTTATTATCAGCTGGATCATAGGTCAATTTTTTATGAGCCTTCCTATAATCAGTTAGCCTCTCATGACCTCCTCAAGCATGTACATTCTGATACAATCAAGTACAGTGTTGTGGTTAAGAGCACAGGCCTTTGAGTGTGATTTTCTGTGTTAATAGACTCTTTACTAGCTAAGTAAGCTTAGGCAATGTAAAAAACCATTTCTTTATCTGGAATAGAGAAATCACAATATAATAATATGCACTTTAAGAAATTGTTGTGAGAATAACATAACAGAAGACATAAATTAGTGTCCCGACCTGCAGGACAACAACAGGAGCTCGAAGGGAGGGAGTGGGGATGGATGGGAACAGGAGCCGCGAAGAATGGAGACAAGACAGGAGTCTGATTAAGTCTCGTTTATTGTTGCTAAGCTCACAGCTTAAGTAAGCGCAGGCAGAGAGGCGGGGCAAAGGTAGCTTGCAGTGGGAAATTCCGGCCTAGTAAGTACAGAAACTGAAACTTTACTGAAACTTATCAGCGGGGAAACAGAAACTGAAACTTATCAGCGGGGAAACAGAAACTTAACTTGTGCAAACCACAACATGGCTGAGCAGATCACAAAATGGCGGCTATTGCTGCCCACAAATTAGTACATATAATTGGCAGAAAGATATCTGGCACGTGGTAAGTGCTTAGTAAATATGAAACGGCTACTATTTTATAAGTGCTATGTTATCATCTAAATCTACTTCTGTGTTTACTATAACCAGAAATAAATAGCTTTGATGGTTCTCTGTTTAAACGGCCTGTTAGTTTTACCAGTACATTAACAAGTGAAATTTGGGGTTGAATAAGATGTATACTTTAGTAAAAAACATTCTATGTGAAGCTTTGCTCTTCAGACAGCTATTAAAGTAGCTGGCTAGAATTATGTTTAAAAATTATATATATTGACACATTCATATTTTATTCTAGCTTTTAATTATTTAGTGATAAGCTTTGGGTTCTGCAACCTAGGTTTTATTCTTTGGCATTGATATGGTTTGGCTCTGTCCCCAACCAAAATTTCATCTTGAATTGTAATCCCCATAATCCTCATAATGCCTATGTATCAAGTGCAGGATGATTTCTTCCATGCTTCCATGCTGTTCTTGTGATAATGAGTGAGTCTCATGAGCTTTTATGGTTTAATAGCATCTGGCATTTTCCCTGCTTTCATGCACTCTGTTCTGCCATCCTGTGAAGAAGGTGCCTTTTTCTCCTTTGGTTTCTGCCATGGTTGTAAGTTTCCTGAGGCTTCCCAGCCATGCAGAACTGTGAATCAATTAAACCTCTTTTTTTTTTTTTTTTTTTTTTTTTATAAATTACACAGTCTCAGGTATTTCTTCATAGCAGTGTGAGAACAGACTAGTAAATTGTTACCAGGAATGGGTGCTACTATAAAAATACCCAAAAATGTGGAAGCAACATTGGAACTGGGGTACAAGCAGAGGTTGGAACAGTCTAGAGGGCTCAGAAAAAGAGAGACAAAGTTTGGGACTTCGTAGAGACTGTTGAATGACTTGATCAAAATGCTCATAGTGATATGGATAATGAAGTCTGGGCTGAGGTGCTCTCAGATGGAGATGAGGGACTTGTTGGGAACTAAAGGTGACTCTTGCTGTGCTTTAGCAAGGAGACTGGTGGCATTTTGCCTCTTGCCTAGAGATCTGTGGAACTTTGAACTTGAGAGAATGATTTAGGGTATCTGGTAGAAGAAATGTCTAAGAAAGTGTTCAAGAGGAAGCATAGCATAAAAGTTTGGAAAATTTGCAGCCTGATGATGTGATAGGAAAAAAAAAAAAACATTTTCTAAAGAGAAATTCAAGAAGGATGCAGAAATTTGCATAAGTTAACTAGGAGCCAAATTTTAATTGTCACAACAACAGGGAAAATATCTCCAGGGCATATCATAGGTTTTCATGACAGCCCCTCCCATTACAGGCCTGGAGACCCAGGAGCAAAAAATGGTTTTATGGGTTATGCTCAGGGCTTTGCTGTTTTATGCAGTCTTGGGACTTGGTGCCCTACATCTTGACCATGGCTAAGAGGGGACAATATACATTTCAGGCCATTGTTTCAGAGGGTGAAAGCCTCAAGCTTTGATGGCTTACACATGGTGTTGGGCCTGCAGGTACACAGAAGTCACAAATTGAGATTTGGGAACCCCAGCCTAGATTTCAGAGAATGTATGGAAAGTCCTGGATGTTAAGGCAGATTCCTGTGCAGGGATGGATCCCACATGGAGAAACTCTGCTAGGGTAGTGCAAAGGGAACATGTGGGGTCAAAGCCCCCACACAAAGTCCCCTGTGGGGCACTGCCTAGTGGAGCTGTGAGAAGAGGCCCACTGTCCTCCAGACCCCAGAATTGTAGATCCACCAACAGCTCACACTGTGCACCTAGAGAAGACACAGACACTCAACACTGGCACATGAAAACAGCAGGAGGGGGGCTGTTTCCTGCAAAGTCACAGGGGCGGAGCTATCCAAGACTGTGGGAACCTGTCTATTGCATTAGTGCAACTTGGTTGTAGGAGACAGAGTCAAGGCAGATTATTTTGGAGGTTTAAGGTTGATTGCCTCACTGGATTTTGGACTTGCGTGGAGCCTATAACCCCTTAATTTTGGTGAATTTCTCCCATTTGGAATGGGTATATTTACTCAATGCCTGTACCTCCATTGTGTCTAGTAAGTTACTAACTTGCATTTTATTTTACAGGCTCTTAGGTGAAAGAGACTTGCCTTATCTCAGTGAGACTTTGGACTTGGACATTTGTGTTAATGCTGGAATAATTTAAGACTTTGGGGGACTATTAGAAAGGCTTGGTTCTGTCTTGAAATGTGAGGACATGAGATTTGGGAGGGGCCAGGGTGGAATGATAAGGTTTGATTGTGTCTCCATCCAAAATCTCATCTGGAATTATAATCGCCATAATTCTCATAATCTCCACATGTTAAGGGTAGGACCAAAGGTGGAAATGATTGGCTCATTAGGGTGGTTCCCCATGTTGTTCTTGTTATAGTTAGTGAGTCTTATGAGATCTGATGGTTTAATAAGCATCTGGCATTTCCTCTGCTTTCACTCATTCTGTCCTGCCACCCTTTGAAGAAGGTGCTTGTTTCTCCTTTGCCTTCTGCCATGATTGTAAGTTTCCTGAGGTCTCCGTAGCAAAGTAGAACTGTGAGTCAATTAAAACTCTTCCTTTATAAATTACCCAGTCTTGAGTATTTCTTCATAGCAGTGTGTGAACATACTAATACAGGCATCCTCTCTAATATATATCTCCTTACAATTGGAATAATAATGAAGTAGAGCCAGCATAAATAAATTCATTGTATCACAACCTGAGGCTGCTTCCATGATCCTGGCACCTGCTGAACATTTTATCATAATAAAACTCTGAAAATTTGCTTTGATTTATGTCATTTAAGAGAGTTTTCTATATTTCAAGCTTTAATTAATGGTATTTATCTTAATAAATGCCCCCAAATTACATTTCAGTGCTTTACAAATTAAGTCATTTGTACCCCTAAGTGGAAATTTAAGTCAAAATTGTTTCTGTTTCGGTATTTTTGTGTCCTAATTATTCACATGTTTGGGCTCTAAAAACAATAAAGAAAGTTACCGTTAAGCCCTTTGCAATGTGAGCAAAGCAGCATCTCAGAGAAGGTTTGTCACAGTCACAATCCCAAGAGACCCCTTTCATTCCACACTGCTGCCTAATCAGACAACTATCTCTTTTCCTCATATTTTCTGATAATTGCATTGAACTATCACTCACTTATAGTGTAAGGTTGTGAAGAAGAAAGATAATTGCATGGTGATGTAATGGACTAGAATTGGAGTTTACAATATTAACTTATGAATAAAGGTAGTTCTATGTTGCCTCGTACTGAATGAAATTGTTAATAAGCAAAACCTGAGACAGACATTTTAAAAACTTTAAAGATTATCAATTTTGTTTCTTAGAGAATTGGATTCTTAAAGTATCAATTTTTTAATTTACTTGTTCTACAAGTATTTGTTTTAATTCTAGGTAGAGAGCTCAGCAGTTGCAAGGATTTATGGGAAACTTGTGAAACTGAATGAAACTGATATAGTTTGGCTCTGAGTCCCCACCCCAATTTCATCTGAAACTGTAATCCCCATAATTCCCACTTGTTGAAGGAAGGATGTGATAGGGAGTGATTTGATCAGGGGGACAGTTTCTCCTATGCTATTCTCATGATAGGGAGTGAATTCTCATGAGATCTGATGGTTTTGTAAGGAACTTTTCCCTCTTCATTTGTTCACTCTCTCTTGCTTGGCTGCCTCTGTGTAAGACATGCCTTTGCTTCTCTCTCTGCTTCCACCATAATTGTAAGATTTCTGAGGCCTCTCTAGCCATGCAGAACTCTAAGTTATTTAAATCTCTTTCCTTTATAAATTACCCAGTCTAGGGTATGTCTTTATAGCAATGTGAAAACAGCCTAATACAGAAACCAAAGATATAAAGAGAGGTCCCATCATCAGGGACTTTCAGGGGCTGGTTAAGGGGTAAAAACATGGAGAAGCTACTAAGTATAAAGGAGAGGAGTAACTTAACCAGACAAGAAAGAATAAAAAAAAATTAATTACTATCATAATGCGAATTTTCACTATATTAGTTACATGGTTAAAACTATTGGTTAGGTGTTTAACTATTATTAGTTAGATGTTTTCAAACTTGAGTTAATTATAATGTTTGTATCTTATGTAAAAGAGTAAATGACACATAATCCAATTTGAAACTTGAGAACTGGAATGCATGCATCAGTGTCAACATTTATTTCTTTTTTCATTTGCTGTTATTAATAAATAAGAACAAGCTCCTGTTAGATGCTTGGCACTGTACTAGGTGGTGTGTACAGATCAGGAAAGTAAACATCAAGGTGCCTGCCCCTCTAAATTTTCCTGGCTCACTGCTTTCACTGTCGTGGAAAGCAAGAGCTGAAAAGCTGGAGATCCATGTCTTTTTGTATTATACTATGGTTATTACTGTCTGACTTTTACCCATGTAGGATTTCTGAAAGAAAATCCTACATGGGTAAAACCAATAATAAAAATAAAAGTAAATCTCATTTTTAGAGACAGCAAATATCAGTCTTATTCTTATTTTTTTGAGGTATATCCATACTGTTTTCTATAATTACTGCACTAATTTAAATTCCTGCAAACAGTCTGCAAATGTTTCCTTTTCTTCACAGCCTAGCCTTTACTTACCTGTTGCTTTGCTTGTTTGTTTGGATAATAGCTGTCCTAACAAATGTGGGATATTGTCTTCTGGTGGTTTTTGAGTTGTATTTCTCTGATGATTCGTGATGCTGAGGATGTTTTCATAAACATGTTGCCTTTTTGTATGTCATCTTTTGAAAAAAATCTATTCAGATCCTTTTCCCTTTTTAAAATTAGGTTATTTGGCTTTTATTTGTTGGTTTGCTGTTAAGTTGTATTTATTCTTTATATATTTTGGATATTAACCCCTTTTCAGATATATGGTCTGGAAGTATTCTCTTTTATTCTATGGGTTGAATTTTTTATTTTGTTGACTTTTTCCATTTCCATGCAGAACCTTTTTAGTTTGATATAGCTTATTCATTTTTCCTTTTCTTTCCTGCACTTTTGGTGTCATATCCAAAAATCACTGTCAAGACCAAGGTCAAAAAGATTATTTATTGTTTTCTTTTAGGAGTTTTATGGCTTCAGATTTTTACATTTAAGTCTTAACACATTACAAGCTTATTTTTTGTGTATGGTACACAATAAAGGTCCAATTTCCCACTTTTATATGTGAACATCCAGTTTCCTCAACACCATTGATTGAAGAGACTGTCTTTTAAATTGTCTGTTATCGGCACCTTTGTCAAAATAATTTGACTGCCTATGTGTGAGTATAATTCTGGCATCTTTATTTTGCTCCATTGATCTATGTGTCTTTATGATAGGATCATACTGTTTTAAATTACTGTTGCTTTTCAATATATTTTGAAATCAGGAAGTATAAGGCTTCCAGTTTTTTCTTCTTTCTCTAGATCACCTTGCTTGCCCTGGGTCTTTTGTGGTTCCACATAAATTTTAGCATTATTTTTTGTATTTCTGTACAAAATATAATTGGAATTTTGGGGGAATAACATTGAATCTGGATAGATTATTTTTGATGGTATGAACATTTTAAGTCTTCTGATCCGTGAACACAGGATGCCTTTTCATTTATTTCTATGGGCTTGTTTTACGTGTTACTTATTACATGAAGGTACATTCTTTCTATTTCTAACTTGTTGAGAATTTTTCTCATAAAAGGATGTTAAATTTTATCTGATACCTTTTCTGCATCTATTGAGATGCTCATGTGATCTGTATCTTTCATTCTCTTAAGATGGTGTGCCATTTTTATTAATTTGTGTATGTTGAAACATCCTTGCATCCTAGGAATAAAACCCAATTGATCATGGCGAATCATCCTTTTATCATGCTGTTGAATTTGGTTTGCTAGTATTTTGTTGAAGATTTTTGCATCTATGTTCATTAGGAATACTAGCCTACAGTTTTCTCTTACTGTATTGTTGTTATGTGGCTTTGGTATGAAGGTAATGCTGGCTTTATAAAATTAGTTTGGAAGTGTTCCTCCTCTTTAGATTTTGAAAAATTGAGAAGGATTGGAAATAATTCTTCTTTAAATATTTGGTAAAATTCATCTGTGAGGCCATCTGGTCCTGGACTTTCCTTTGTTTGGAGGTTTTAGATTAATTAATGTTTTGATTTCTTTAGCTATTATTGCTCTGGTTCAGATTTTATACTTTTTCATAATTTAGTCTTGATTAGTTGTATTTAAAATATCCATTATTGAGAAAGTTATTGATTTTTTCCTAGAGTATACAACTTGTTGGAATATAATTATTCACATCAGTCTCTCATGATTTTTTATATTTCTGTTGTATCAATTATAGCATCTCATCTTACAATATAACTGAGTCCTCTATTTTTTATTCTTTTTCACTCAAGCTAAAGAGTTACCAAATATGTTTATCTTTTTTAAAAAAACACAGTTTTCTTGATCTTTTCAATTGTCTTTCTCGTCCCTATTTATTTCTACCTTAATCTTTATTATTTCTCCTTCTGTTAAGCATGGGCTTAGTTTTTTCTTTTTCTAGTTTCTTGAAATATGAAGATAGGCTGTTTTTGAGATATTTATTTCTTGATGTAGGCATTTATCACTACAGATTTCTCTTTTATGCTACTTTTGCTGCTTCTCATTAATTTTTGTATGTTATGTTTTTACTTTTATTTGTCTCAAGATACATTTTTATTTTCCACTTAAGTTCTTTGACCTATTGGTTGTTCAGGAGGGCATTGTTTAATTTCCACTTATTTGTGAATTTTTCAAGAATCCTCCTGTCATTGATTTCCAGTATTATTATTTTTGACCATTGTGGTCAAAAAATATATTACATATTGTTTCAATCTTCTTAAATTTCTTAAGAGTTGTTTTGTGGCTAAACACATTATCTGTCCTGGAAAGTGTTCCACATGTGCTTCAGGAAATTGTATATTCTGTTGCTGTTTGATGGGATGCTCTGTAATGCCTGTTAGGTGCATTTGGTCTATAGTGCTTAGGGTTTTGGGTTTTTAAATTTATTTTCTTTATGAATGATTTATCTACTGGTGAAAGTGGAATATTATAGGTCCCAACTACTATTGTATCACTGCTTATCTCTCACTTCAGTTCTGTTAATGTTTTTTATGTACTTAGATGTTCCAGTGTTGTATGTATATATATTTACAATTGATACATTCTTTTTCAACAATTACCACTTTATCATTATAAAGAGATATTCTTCATCTCTTGTTACAGCTTTTGATTTAAAGTCTATTTTGTCTAAGATAAATATTCTCACCATTGTTCTGTTTTGGTTACCATTTGAATGAAATATCATTTCCATGCCTTCCCTTTCAATCTATGTAAGCTAAGGTGAATGTCTTGAAGGCAACATACTGTTGGATCTTGTTTATTATTTCATTCATCTATTCTGTTTTTTATTGAAAATTTAATTCAATAAAATAATTCATTTCTGAAGAACAGATTTGCTGAGTACATTGCTTTTGGTTGGCAGGTTTACATTTAAATAAGTATTCATATGTAAGAATGTACAATTGCCACTTTGATTTCTGACTGTTCTGTAGCCTTTTTTCCCCTTTTTTTCTTTTCTGGCTCTCTTCTTTGAGATTATTGATATTTTATAGTGATATGCTTTAATTCTTTTTTCTTTATCTTTTCTGTATCTGCTTGAAGTTTTCTTTGTGATTACCATGAGGCATACATAGAGCATTTTATAGTTACATTAGTTTATTTTAAGCTGATAATAGCTAAACTTTAATCACATACAAAATCTCTACACTCTCACTCCTCCCCACATTTTTCTCTATTGCTCTTATACCATATATCTTTCATATCATATATCCATCAAGAAATTACTGCAACCACAGTTATTCTTTTAATTTTTATGCTAAAGTTAAAACTGATGTGTGCAATAGCATTACATTGTTAGAATATTCTAAATTTGACTATATGTTGATGTTTAACAATGATTTTTATAATTTCACATGATACTGTAATGCTTTAGTCAGCCCAACTGAAAATTTACATTATTTTACACAAAGATTATCAATAAAAAGTTGAAAGATCTTTTTATGATTCTTGCTAAGTCTCCCTATAAATCTTTTAGTTTTAGGGATTTGTTATTTTTCAGAGTTAATCCATTTACTTTATGACTAACTGTTTTTGAATGAAAAGTACAGATGATTATAACAGACCATTCTCAGAAGATAAGTGCAAGGGGCTCTGACAGGTAAAGACAGTCTTAATTAAGAGAAATGCTTGTTTTACCCATTAGAACGAAGCCAAATCCCCATAAAAGGCAAAAGGATTGGTAAAGATAGAAAATACTGGAAAAATATGCTAATGGATCTTCTTCCCTATGGAAAAGAAATATTGTAAATTGGCCATATTTGTTTCACTGTCAATATATAGTACATGCAGAAAATTTAGAAAAAAATTAGAATTCAGGGCTAAGAATTGAGTATCTGGGGACAATCTCACTTATGGATGTGAGAAGGCAAGCAAGCCTGCAGAAGATGAACAGAATATCCTTTATGATCTCAGAAAAACAACCGAGATTATCTAAGTACCTGTAAAATATCATATGAAAGTGAAGGATAATGTTTTGAGACTGGGAGCTGCTAAATACAGAACAGTGTTATGCATTTGAAGTAATCCAGCTTACTGTAATTCTTGGTTTGGCTTAAGGTAGCAAAATATCAGAATATCACCCTACCACTACCAATTCTCTACCAGTCATATACACTAGAGACTATAGAATCTGTACTAAGACTTTGAAATTGACAAATATGTTGGCTTTTCTTTGGAGTAGTAATGTTATGTGCAACTCATCATGTAATTAGTTTTTATGTTGAAAAATTACTGTTTGAGGTTATTTAGTTGGTACATCTTCTAGGAGAACAAACAATGTAAAATTGACCTGTAATATGTTTTCTATCATATGGATTTCAAGATGTGCCTCTTAATTGAATAATGACACAATTCTTTTTTTGGCCACAATTATTTGCCTGGGCACTAGGAAGTGAAGTGGCAGGCAGAATTTTGGGAAGTGACCAAAATGGAGACACAACTTAACATAGTCATTCTGGGATGGGTTCTTATAAATGAGACCAGTAACTGGGTAAGCATAGAACTTCCACTTCACGCTAACTATATGTTCACTTAAGCTGTTCCTCAGATTGAGTACTCGTACCACTTAAAAAAAAAGCATGGCTTTATGGCTTTCACATGACGCTTAAAGAAGACAAACTAGTTCTTACTCACCTCAGTAGAACACATACTTGGAATGTGGCATAGTGATTTTAATTTACTTGACTTTACCCTGAATAGAGAAGAACATGTTAAGGAATGATTATTGAGCAGTCAGTTTGTGCAGGTTAATGCTGTTAATATCATGATTTTGCTTGTAGTGGTCCTGGCAACAGTTGATATGGTTTGAGTCTCTTCTTAGCAACACTCTGAGAAAAGAGATGAGACAGACATGACAGCATCTTTTTGCCTCTCCTTTGCCCCAGAGACCACATTTCCAACTTTCTGAAGAGCATGAATGAGAAAATTATTTGGTTGGACAAATAAATAATATCTAAAACTAACTTTGGACTCATCTGTCTCTTTTTTCTTCCTCCAGATACTAAAATCTGTAAGACATGGATAAAGAATAAATTTCCTACAGACTTAGATTGTATTAATTGGTACAAGGCACAATCTAAACATAAGAATACTTATGTTATATAAAGGGATGAATCGGGAAGCTCCCTTGTTCAGCAGTTTGGGCAGCCAGCAAGCAGACTGAAATAACACACTGATATCAGTCAATGACCTGGCAATGTCATAGATTCAAGTGTTGCCTTAAAGACATGTAAGCAGGAATAAATGCTGCATCAAATATGATGCAAATACATAAATACTGCATTAAACTGTTCAGCTATTATTGACTTGCATACATATAGACTGAAGAAATGAATCCAAGAACATCTCTAAAATAATTCTGTAACATCTGCAAAACTGTAAAATATGCCCCAGCTTTGAGGCATGCAAAATTTATTTTAAGTTTTTATTTTCATCTTTCTGTATCCCCTTTTCCTGCTGTCTACTCTTTCTGCCTGATGGGTCTTCTGAAGTTGGCCATAAATCCTCAGTCTTCAGTATAGCAGAGTAGCCCAGAAATACTACTCTACTATTCTCTAATCTTGCCTTCTCTTCTATCAAAACCAGTAAGCAAGTCTCTAAGATCCTGCCAAATATTTAGCAGATGGCTGAAATAAGTAGATGGCTAAAAAATGACTTCAAACTTACCTTCTCAGATAACATGTATTTGTCATACAAAAGATTCCCATTTTTTAAATGGGAATTGTATATGTGAGTAGTATCTGGATTGCAACTCGGCTGGTAGAGTCAATTGGGGAGGGGTTTTTACATGCCACTTTCTCCAAACATCTCAAATCACACAAGATAATTCTCCAAGCATCTAAAATCACACAAGATTAATTTTTTGCACTGAGGTCCTCGCTCCTTGGTGAACATTTAGATTTGATTAAGCCTATACAAAAAGCATTTCTGTTATCAAACCTTAGTCTTGCTGGAGAAAGGCATGAAAATGAGAACCAAATTTACTTCTAGAAAATAAATCTTAACGTATCATTATTGAAGCTCAAGTTCTGCTTTCTCTCAGAGATTTACTGATGACATCAAATAGTTCTCAAGAAGTACAAAAACTGAGTGAGCTAGTTGATCACTTATTATGGGTCCATTAACTGAAAACAGATATTTTAGAAGGTCATATTAACATGTAAATGGTTTGGAGATCTCATTCCATCCTAGAATGGAATGATAGGAATCTACCCGCAGACATCAAAAGAAAGAACTGTAAAGTTGGGTCCAAAAATGGGGGTGTTAACAAAATACAAGTTGTAAAGGTTGGAGTTGGGAAAGTTGGTATCAATAAGAATTGAAACTGAGGCTAGTCTTAATCCAGGTAAAATGAGGTCATACCAGTCTGGAAAAATCATGATTAGATCCTGGAAAAATTTCATGCAATACAGGATCCCAACAGTAAACCAAAGCCAGGATGATGGACTTAATATGAGCATTAGGTTTAGTAGCTAGACATTCCCCCCCCCCGCCCCCACCAAGTAACAAATAAAGATCTAGTCCTTATCACCACTGGTATCTTTGCTATTCATTTATTTTGAGATGGAGTCTCTCTCTGTTACTCATGCTGGAGTGCAATGACATGGGCCTGGCTCACTGTAACCTCTGCCTCCTGGGTTTAAGTGATTCCCCTGACTCAGCTTCCCAAGTAGCTGGGATTACAGGCATGCACCACCATGCCTGGCTAATTTTTGTAATTTTAGTAGAGATGGGGTTTTGCCATGTTGGCCAGGCTTGTCTCAAACTCCTGACCTTAGGTGATCTGCCTTCCTCTGCCTCCCTTCACTATATAAAAAATCATTGTCTTCTGCTGTAGGCATGGGCCACAATAAGCTGGAGACAGTTTAAGACACACCCTTGAAAAAAGAAGCTAAGAAAGGCCCTTTGTATGAAGAAAATGTGATGTCATTGTTGAATGCATGTGTTTTCCAAAATCTAGAGAAAAGTTATTCCCAGTATCTGAGTTAATTACCCTGGGAACAGACAGGTGTTGTGATTCTCTAAGCAAAAGTTGAATTATCTAAAGAAAAGATAATTATACATGATGGGGAGAAGATTTAAATTCACGTTTTGTTACATAACTATCTGCATTAAATAAACTCAATGTGATCACTGCAAGACTGTTTTATTTTCTCATTTTCAAATTTTTATTTCATTTATTATCTGATTAAAAATTATACATAGTTATAGAATACATGTGATATTTTTATTCAGTCATACAATGTGTAATGATCAAATCAGGGAAAGTGGGATCCATCACCTCAGTTATTTATCATTTCTTTGTGTTGAACACACTTCAATTCTTTTAGCTATTTTGAAATATGAAATAAATTATTAGTAACTATAGTCACTCGATTATGCTATAAAACACTAGAACTTATACCATCTATCTAACTGTATTTTTGTACCCATTAACCTATGTCTCTTCATTACCCCCACTTCCCTTATCCTTTCTAGCCTCTGTTAACCACTATAACACTCTCTACCTTCACAAGTTAGCTATTTAGCTAGCAATATGAGTGAATATACACAATATTTATCTTTCTGAGCTTGGATTATTTCATTAACATACTGACCATTAGTTCAATCCATATTGCTGCAAATGACATAGTTTTATTCTTTTTATGGCTGAATAATATTGCATTGTTTGTACATATCACATTTTCTTTATCCATTCACCCACTGATGGACACTTAGATTGTTTTCATATATTTGTTATTGTGAATAGTGCTGTGATAAACATGAAAGTGCAAATGTTTCTTTAATATAAGGATTTCCCTTATTCTGGATATATACCCATTATTGGGATTGCTGTCTGTTTTTAGGTCAGTTAGTTATGATGTTGTTTTAGTTACTGTTGATTTGTACTATATTTTAAAGTCAGATAGCATGATGCCTCCGGTTTTGTTCATTTTGCTCAGAATTGCTTTGGTTATTTGTGGTCTTTGATGATTCCTCAAAAACTTTTGGAATTTTTTTTCTATTTCTCTGATGAAGAATGCTAGTATTTTGAGAGATACTGTATTAAATATATAGATTGTTTTGGGTAGTATGGACATTTTAACAATATTAATTATTCCAATACATAAACATGGGAAATTTTTCAATTTCTCGTGTGCCTTCTTCAATGTCTTTCATCATTTCATAGTTTTTCTTGGAGAGATTCCTTTTTTTATTTCTTTGATTAGATTTACTTCTAGGTACTTTTGTAGTTGTAAATGGGATGGATTTCTTGATTTCCTTTCCAATTGTTCATTGTTGGCATATGGAAATTCTACTGATTTTTGAATGTTGATTTGCAACCTGCAACTTATCTGAATTTTTATCAGTTCTAATAGTTTTTTTGGATGTAGTTTTTAGGTTTTTCTTAATATAATATCATATCATCTGCTAACAAAGACAACTCGAGTTTATTTTCCATTTGGAAGTCCTTTATTTCTTTCTCTTTTGTAACTGCTCTTGCTAGGACTTCCAGTAGTATGTTTTTAGAATTTTCTTTTTGTCTGTGACTTTTGACAGCTTCACTATAATGTGTCTTAGAGAAGAATTTTGGGGCTTGGATCTGTTTGGGGATCTTTTTAGTTACTGTATTTGGATGTTTATAATTTCCTAAGACTTGGGAAGTTATTAGCTATTATTTTATTAAATAGATTTTCTATGACTTTTAAGAAAATCTCTTCTCCTTCTGGAAATCCCAAAATTCAATATCTGTTCACTTGATTGTGTCCCGAATGTCACATAGGCTTTCTTCATTCTTTCTTTAAATCTATTTTTCTTTTTTAAATCTGAATAGGTTATTTCAAATGACCTATATTGAAATTCAGAAATATTTTCTTCTTTTTGATCTTTCTTCTTTTTGTTTAAGATCTTGATGCTGTTTTTGGTTTGTTTCATTCATTAAATCCTTCACTTCCAAGGTTTCCATTTGGTTCTTTTTTTTTTTAATAGTATCTATCTCTATTAAATTTCTCATTTGATTATAAATTATTTGCATGATTACTTTGCATTGTTTATTTGTGTGATCTTGCATCTCACTAATTTTCTTTAATGTCTTTATTTTGAATTATTTTTCAGGCATTACATAGATTTTCTTTTCTTTGGGGTCTACTGAAGAATTCTTTTATTCCTTTGGAGGTGTCATATTTCTTTGCATTTTCATGTTTTTAATGTGTTTTCATTTATATCCATTCACTTCTTGTAACTGTCACTTCTTTCAATTTTATTGAGTTGCTTCCATAAGGAAACAGATTTTTCCTGTAGATTTTTTTTGTAATGCCACTTGGAAAAGGGTGCTTTGGCTTTAGTTCTCAGTGGGCACTGTAGCATAGTTTCTGTATGATTTCTTTGGTTATAATCAATGTCACTGATGTCCATGTGCTCCTAATGGCTTAGGCTGTGGTTGTTTGTAGAGGCTGTAGTAAGGCTTTGCTGGAGATGTGGGTGCCAGGGAGTATGTTTCTCAAGACCCCTATATTGTGTATCCAGGCTTTGTGTTAGTAGTATGTCCTGGGCAGACTAGACTTTGAGAGCTGGGCTGGATGTGCATACACTGATGGTATCAGTGGCAGACTGGATAAGCTAGTGCTCAGGGCCCTGGGTGGTGAATATGGATCACAGAAGAACAGTTTTCAGGCCCTCTGAGATTGTACAGGGGGCTGGTGGTGTCAGTGGTAGGTTGGGCAGACCCGTCCCAAGGCCCAGCTGAGGCACATAAACACTGGTACTGTTTATGGTGGGGTAGGTATTTTATTTGTTTCATTTTATGCGTAATTATATCTGTGCCACCAACCAGAGTTTTCTAAAAAGAGGTTAAAGAAAAAAAGACAAGAAACTTGTTAAATTAAATAAGTTAATATAGAATTTTAAATAAAAATGACTATGTATATCAGGCATTAAATATAAGTTAGTGAAATTGATTGGTTGTAACAGAAATGGGCTGAAGGGAGGAAAATAGATGGGTACTTGATAAATTTGAAGGAGCATGACCCTCTAATAAGGGTGACTACCACTCAAGTATAGCCTATTGTTGCCAAGTAGGAATACATTATAAAATACTTTGATTTTTCAAACCAAACTGAAATCAAGATTTTATATAAAATTGTTCAATTTCTATTTTTATTTTTAAATTTTATTTGTTTATTTTTTTTTTGAGACAGTCTCCTCTGTTATCAAGCCTGGAGTGCAGTGGCACCGTCTCAGTTAACTGCAACATAACGTCTCCCGGGTCAAGTGATTCTTGTACCTCAGCCTTCTGAGTAGCTGGGATTACAGGCATACACCATCACACATAGCTAATTTTTGTATTTTTAGTAGAGATGGGGTTTGCCATCTTGACTAGCACGATCTCAAACTCCTGGCTTCAAGTGATCTACGTCCCTTGGCCTCTCAAAGTGCTGGGATTACAGGCGTGAGCCACTGGGCCCAGCCAGAAATTATTCCATTTTTAAGTGTTGATAATTAGATCAACTAAAAAATACATACATGTAGCTACATTGACTACCCAGTCAAAACATGCATACACACGTATGCATACATATACACACTCAAACAGGCACACACATACATCTTCACATATACATACATATGATCTGTGAAAACAGGGCTCAATTTCTGCTAGTTTGTAGCACCCTGAGTTGAAGGTTCCCATACTTCCCTTGTAAAAATGTTGGTTGAAATTAAAGTTGTGGTTGTTTGTGACACCACAGGTATCTCAGGGGTAGAATGATCACAGTAGAGCTTCTTGAATCTCATTTCTCTATTTTCCTTATGTTCCCAGTGGTTTATCATTCTTTATAATAGTGCTTGTCTTTTCAATATGTTCTCAGCATGGTCTTACTACAAACTTACACAATGTAACTTTTGGCGCTATCTTTTCTTTGTTTCTTTATGTTTCCTTGTTTTTTTAATTTTTTTTATTAATCAAAAGGTCAAATTTTTTTTTTATTTTTTAAATTTATGATTTTATAATTTGTTTAGGAAATAGTTTGATCTTGATATTTTTTAATTTTTAAATTCTTATAAATAGATATTGTTCAGTGCAATTTCTATAGGCACATCTTGCTAATAAAAGAAAAGTAAGAGAAATCACTAAAATAGGATTTCTATGGTCAACTGATACTGGGCAAAGTTTCTCTATCTTGTCTGCTAATCATTCTATCTTCCACTGGAGTTAGGAAAGAAAGCTGCATGAGTACTTGGAAGCATTATGGCTAATCTAGAGAACCTAATGGTAATTTTAAATGCCTCTCTAAATTAGATTCTCTAAATCATTCTCCAAATTAGGTTAAAAGAGATAAGATAGGAAATGTAGGCCTAAGATTCTCAGGTATGGACTCCTAGGTCATAATTTCAATCCAGAGAGGAAAAAGTTATAAATTTTTTTCACATCACATAACCACCTAAGGATATTAATTGTTTAAGTCAACAAATATTTACTTAGCTTCTATACTGGGCCGGTGCTATAGGTACTGGAGATAAAGCAAGAAGGAAACATATGAACTCTCTTCCTTAATAGAACTTTTATTTTCACCGAGAGGGACTGATAATAAATTCATAAACAAAATTAGATGTGACATGTTAGGTGCTGATAAGTGCTATGAAGAAAGCTAAAATAGTCTCAAGGTGATAAGCAGAAACTGGAGAGAAATGGGATTTCAATTCTAAAGGGTGATTAATAAAAGCACTTCTGCCAAGGTGATATTTAAGTGGAAACCTGCAGGAAGTAAGGGAGTGAGCCAGGCAGATATATAGAAGAATGTAGCAGGTCAAGGTCAGCTGGTGTAAATGGCCTGAAACACTAAATGTCGTATAATAGCAAGGTAGCCTATGTAGCTGGGGCCTGATTGAAGGAATTGGAAAGAAATTCGCTAAGAGAGGCAGCAAAGCATATTTAAAATTGCATAGCATTGGGAGTACTGATTTTATTTCTCTTGGTGAAATAGAAAGCCATTGAAGAGCTTTGAGTAGAGTAGTCATAGGATCTGTTTTCGAAGAATAAATCTGACTGCTCTGTGAGGACCAAATGGAAGAGGAACCAAGATAGTGACTGTGATATTGGTATGGGATGGGTAAGAAATGGTGCTATAGAAACATTAAGTCAAAGGATAATGACAGCTTGAATCAGAGTAATAATAGTGTAGATGTTATCAGAGTAATAATAGTATAGATATTGGGAAGTGATCAAATTCATACACAACAACTCACAAATAAAATGTGTTCAAGTTTATAACATACAGGAAGGAACACACATAAATCAAAGCAAACATACCCATGTAACCAGCATCTATATAAAGAAATAATATACTGCTAGCACTGCAGAATCCTTCCTATGCACTATTGCAGTCACAGTCTCCCCAGCACAGCATAAACCATCATCCTGAATTCTAACATCATAGATTGGTTTGCTACTTTTAAAATTTTCTACGAATGGAAACTTTATTGTGTATTCTTTTGTAAAGTTTATTTTCCTTACCAGAGTTGTCTTGTTTCCAACTTTAGGCTATTGAATACGGCTCATACAAACTTCTAGATGTGTTTGTCTGTGTGTTTATGTGTTTTGATAAATGTACATATTTTGGGAAATATATACCATAGGGTGGAACCACTGCATCGTAGGCTGTGTGTGTTCATGGATAATAATGAGCACTTTTTCAAAATGATATTGCAAACTTTTTCCTCAGAAGTGTATGAGAGTTCCAGTTGATGAACATCTTTGCCAGTAATTTGATGGTTTTTTTTTTTTTTTCATTTGAGCCTTTCTGGTGGGTGTTTCATGGTATTGCATTGTTATAAGATATTTCAATATTATATTTGTTAAATATTTGTTCATATATTTTGTGCATTTTTGGGTGGGCGTTGTCTGCCTTTTTAATTGGTTTGTGTCATTCTGGATACAATTATTTTGCAATACATATGTATAGCAAATAAATCTTCCATCCAGTAGCTTCATGAGATATTCTCTCAATGGAGGGAAGTTCTTCATATTAATGTATCTCTATTATTAGGGATTTTATGTTTGGCATATTAAATATTTGCCTATAGCAAAGTCATGAAGATTTTCATTTTTTCTTTTGAAAGAAAAGAGATATACTTTTCAATATTTTTTATGTTTAAAATTAAAATATATCAGGCTTTATATATTGTATAAGGTAAAGAATAAATTAATTTTTTATATGGACAAGCAATTTCCCAAGCATTATTTAAGAAGTCCTCATCATCTTAGCCCAGAATCTCCTTAAGTTGATAAGCAACTTCAGCAAAGTCTCAGAATACAAAATCAATGTGCAGAAATCACAGGTATTCCTATACACCAATAACAGACAAAAAGAGCCAAATGAAGAGTGAACTCCCATTCACAATTGCTACAAGGAGAATAAAATACCTAACAATGCAACTAACAAAGGAAGTAAAGGACCTCTTCAAGGAGAACTATGAACCACTGCTCAAGGAAATATGAGAAGCCACAAACAGGTGGAATAACATTCCATGCTCATGGTTAGGAAGAATCAATATTGTGAAAATGGCCATACTGCTCAAAGTAATTTATATATTCAATGCTATTCCTATCAAACTATCAATGACCTTTTTCACAGAACTGGAAAAAAATCACTAAACTTCATATGGAACCAAAAAAAAAGCCCACATAGCCAAGACAGTCCTAAGCAAAAAGAACAAAGCTGGAGGCATGGTGCCGGACTTCAAACTATACTGCAAGGCTACAGTAACCAAAACAGCATGGTATTGGTACCAAAACAGAGACATAAACCAATGGAACAGAACAGAGGCCTCAGAAGCAACACGACACATCTACAATCATCTAATCTCTACAACCATCATATAATCTAAACCTGACAAAAGCAAGCAATGGGGAAAGGATCCCCTGTTTAATAAATGGTGTTGAAAAAATTGGCTAGCCATGTGCAGAAAGCAGAAACTGGACCCGTTCCTGACACCTTACACTAAAATTAACTCCAAGTTGATTAAGGACTCAAACATAAGACCTAACACCATAAAAACCCTAGAAGAATGCCTAGGAAAACCATCCAGGACATAGGCATAGGCAAGGACTTCATGACTAAAACACCAAAAGCATTGGCAACAAATGCCAAAATAGACAAATGGGACCTATTTAAACTCCAGAGTTTCTGCATAGCAAAAGAAACAATCATTAAAGCAAACTGGCAACCAACAGAATGGGAAAACATTTTTGCAATCTACCCATCTGACAAAGGGCTTATATCCAGAATCTACAAAGAACAAAAACAGATTTACAAAAACAAACAAACAAATCCATCCAAAAGTGGGAGAAGGTTATGAACGGACACTTTCAAAAGAAGACATATATGAGGCAACAAACATATGAAAAAATGCTCATCATCACTGGTCATTAGAGAAATGCAAATCAAAACAACATTGAGATACCATCTCATGCTTGTTAGAATGGCAATGATTAAAAAATCTGGAGACAACAGATGCTGGAGAGAATGTGGAGAAATAGGAACAGTTTTACACTGTTGGTGGGAGTGCAAATTAGTTCAACCATTGTGGAAGACAGTGTGGCGGTTCCTCAAGGACCTAGAAATAGAAATTCCATTTGACCCAGCAATCCCATTACTGGGTATATACCCAAGGGACTATTACATTCTATCCCATTACTGAGTATATACCCAAGGGACTATTATATTCTATTATAAAGACACATGCACATGTATGCTCATTGCAGCAATGTTTACAATAGCAAAGACCTGGAACCAACCCAAATGTTCACCAATGAGAGACTGGACAATGAAAATGTGGCACATATACACCACGGAATACTATGTAGCCATAAAAAGTGATGAGTTCGTGTCTTTTGTAGGGACATGAATGAACCTGGAAACCATAATTCCCAGCAAACTGACACAAGAGCAGAAAACCAAACACCGCATGTTCTTGCTCATAGGCGGGTGTTGAACTATGAGAACACATGGATCCGGAGAGGGAAGCATCAAACACTGGGGTCCCATTGTGGGGAGCTAGGGGAGGGACAGTGGGAGGAGGGTGGGGAAGGATGACATGGAGAGAAATGTCAGGTAAAGCTGATGGGGGGATGGAGGCAGCAAACCACCTTGCCATGAATGTACCTATGCAACGATCTTGCATGATCTGCACATGCACTCCAGAAACTAAATTAAAATAAAAAATTTTTAAAAATTTTTAAAAAAATATCATTTGCTTATTGTGTTATATGTTAACTTTGTCAGAAATGTATGCAGATATGTTTTGGGTTCTGTATTTCTCTGGCATATATGTCTATTCTTGGGAACAAATCAACAAAATGAAAGTTGGTTTTTGGATAAAAATAAACGATGATAAACTACTATTTAGATTATTTAATTTAAAAAAGGAAAAAAAAGAATAAAATCAGAAATGAAAAAGTAGACATACCAGAGAAACAGAGAAAAGCATAATAAATTATTATAAAAGACTATATGCTAACAAATTGGAAAACCCAAAGGAAACAAATTCCTGATCACATAGAGCATACCAAGAATAAACCAGGAAGAAATAGAAAACCTGAGTACACCAACACTAAGTAACATGATTGAAGCAGTAATAAGATGTCTCCCAACAAAGAAAAGCCCGAGATCAAATTGTTTTACTACTAAATTCTATAAAATCTATATATAAAAAGCTAACCTTATTTTTTCTCAAACTATTACAAAAAATTGAAGAGACTATAACCCTTTCTAACTCATTCTATGAGGCCATTGTTACACTGATACTAAAAATAGACATGGACACAACAAAAAGAAAGCTACAGGCCAATATTCCTGATAAACCAAGTTGAAAATATCCTTAACAAAATACCAACAAACTTAATTCAAGAACACATCAAAAAATAACACACCATGATCAAGTGGGACTTATTGCTGGGATGCATGGATGGCTCAACATACTCAAATCAATAAATATGATATATTGCACCAACAGAATGCAGTACAAAAATATGATCATCTCAATAGATGCAGAAAACAAATTGGATACAATTCAACATCCCATCCTGATCAAAACCCTCTACAAATTAGGCATAGAAAAAAAATCCATACCTCAACATCATAAAAGATATATATGACAAACTAATAGCTGACATAATGAATGAGCTCTGAAAGCATTTTCTGTAAGAACTGCCACAAAACAAGAATGCCAACTTTCATCCCTGTTAGTCAACATAGTACTGGAAGCAAGTACTGGTATGTCCACCTTAATTCATTTGTTAATGGTCAGATAATATGCTCTTAATGATCCAATCCAGTGAATATTATTGAAGCTTTCTCTCTAAACTACAATATGAGCAATATTGGTAAATGATCCATTTGCACTTGAAAACTACATCTACTCCTTAATTTTTGAGCGCAGTGCTTTATGTATGTCAACTGTGTCATGTGTGTTAGTTATTTATACCTACTTGATTAGCAGTATTGATAGTTTGTATATTTTTTCTATCTGCTATTGAGAATAGTCTGTAGAAGCTTCCCACTATAATTGTGTATTTTTCCCTTTATTATTGTATTTCCTAAGTCTATGAAATTGAGTATATGCAGATTTAAAATTGTTATAACTCCACATGGACACATAGAAAGGAGCAGCACATAGTGGAGCCTATGAAAGGATAGATGGTGGGATGAGGGAGAGGATCAGGAAAAATAACTAATGGGTACTAGGCTTAATTACTGAAGATAAAATAATCTGTATAACAAACCCCTATGACACAAGTTTGCTTACATAACAAACCTGCACATGTACCCCAAACTTAAAATAAAAGTTTAAAAAGATAAAATTTTTATTGCTTCCTAGAGAACTGTTATTGTAGGTCTACAGCAATTTTTTTGACCAAATCGATTTTTAAATATTACAGGGCCAGATGTGCTGGTTCATGCCTGAATCCCAGTGCTTTGGGACAATGAAGGGGAAGGATCACTTAAGGACAGAAGTTTGAGACCAGCCTGGCCAGTATGGCAAGAACCTGCCTCTACCAAGAAAACAAATATATACATAGCCACGTAGTAGCAAGTGGCACATGCCTTTCATCCTAGCTACTTGGGAGACTTAGGCAGGAGTTGAGCCTAAGAGTTTGAGGCAGCAGTAAGCTATGATCATGCCACTGTACTCCAGCTTGGGGAACAGTGTGAGATCTTGTCTCTTAGAAATAAAATTATATAGTTATACCAGTCTTCTCTTGTTTACATTTTGCATAACCTTTCAAAATGTTTCATTCTTTTACTTTCAACTTATCTGGTTACATATATTTCAGTTGTGTTCCTTATAAGCAGTATAAGGTTGAAACTTTCATAACTGTTGAAAAGAATCATTGAAAAAAGCCTACAGCTAAAATGTTAATTAATTATCTGTTGCAAGATAAGCAGGGATCAAGGCAGAGATGCTAAATCTTAGTGCTTCTCTTCAATCTTTTATTGGCATTTCTATTAGTGTGAAAGGCAAGAAAATAAAACAAGGTACATACCCTTTGGAAAGAAAAGCCATTTCGGAAGAAGTACCATTTGAACAGATTGCCTTTACTGGCATAAAACATTATTATGAACGTAGAAAACTAAAATGTACCTACAAAGATAGCATAAAACAAATAAGTGAGTTTAACATAATCACAGGATACAAGGCCAATATAAAAATTAAATTGTATTTCTATATATGGAAAAATAAAACTGGGAATTGAAGGTTAAACAACATTAACAATCATGAACTACTTTATACCCATGAATTTAACTATACCCTTGAAAATTTGTTCATTGAAAACTACTGATTCTAGCTGAGATAAATCTTTAAAAATTATAAAAGTATATCAGATTCATGAGTAGGAAGAATTGATATCTTTAAGATGGATAATATTTCTTTTTTTAAATTGCATTTTAGGTTTTGGGGTACATGTGAAGAACATGCAAGATTGTTGCATAGGTACACACATGGCAGTGTGATTTGCTGCTTTCCTTCCCCTCGCCTATATCTGTCATTTCTCCCCATGCTATCTCTCCCCACTTCCGCACTCCCCCATCCCTCCCCTATTTCCTCCCAATGGACCCCAGTGTGTAGTGCTCCCCTCCTCTTGTCCATGTGTTCTCATTGTTCAACACCTGCCTACAAGTGAAAACATGTGGTGTTTGATTTTCTGTTCTTGTGTCAGTTTGCTGAGAATGATGGTTTCCAGGTTGATCCATGTCCCTACAAAAGACACGAACTCATCATTTTTTGATGGCTGCGTAATATTCCATGGTGTATATGTACCACATTTTCCCTGTCCAGTCTATCATCAATGGGCATTTGCATTGGTTCCAGGTCTTTGCTATTGTAAACAGTGCTGTAATGAACATTCGTGTGCATGTGTCCTTATAGTAGAATGATTTATAATCCTTTGGATATATACCCAGTAATGGGATTGCTGGGTCAAATGGGATTTCTATTTTTAGGTCATTGAGGAATCACCACACTGTCTTTCACAATGGTTCAACTAATTTACACTCCCACCAACAGTGTAAAAGTGTTCCTATTTCTCCACACCTTCTCCAGCATCTGTTGTCTCCAGATTTTTTAATGATCGCCATTCTAACTGGTGTGAGATGGTATTCCCATCAAGCTACCAATGACCTTCTACACAGAACTGGAAAAAAACACCTTAAACTTCATATGGAACCAAAAGAGAGGCCGCATAGCCAAGTCAATTCTAAGCAAAAAGAACAAAGCAGGAGGCATCACACTACCGGACTTCAAACTATACTACAAGGCTACAGTAATCGAAACAGCATGGTACCGGTACAAAAACAGAGATATAGACCAATGGAACAGAACAGAGGACTCAGAGGAAACACAACATATCTACAATCATCTGATCTTTGACAAATCTGACAAAAACAAGTAATGGGGAAAGGATTCCCTGTTTAATAAATGGTGTTGAGAAAACTGGTTAGCCATGTGCAGAAAGCAGAAACTGGAACCCTTCATGACACCTTACATTAAAATTAACTCCAGATGGATTAAAGACTTAAACATCAGACCTAACACCATAAAAACCCTAGAAGAAAATCTAGGCAAAACCATTCAGGACATAGGCATAGGCAAGGACTTCATGACCAAAACGCCAAAAGCATTGGCAACAAAAGCCAAAATAGACAAATGGGACCTAATCAAACTCCACAGCTTCTGCACAGCAAAAGAAACAGTCATTAGAGTGAATCGGCAGCCAGCAGAATGGGAAAAAATTTTTGCTGTCTACCCATCTGACAAAGGACTGATATCCAGAATTTACAAAGAACTAAAACAGATCTACAAGAAAAAAACAAACAAGCCCATTCAAAAGTGGGCAAAGGATATGAACAGACACTTTACAAAAGAAGACATACAGGAGGCCAACAAATATGAAAAGATGCTCATCATCACTGGTCATTAGAGAAATATTTCTATATTAATTCATAAATTTCATACAATGCCAGCAAAAATATCAGCAAGCTTTTTTTTTCAGAGTTGACAAACCAATTCTAAATTTATATGGAAACCTTAAAAGCTTAGAAAACTAAAACAATTATGAGAAAAAAAAGAAAAAAGTTAGAAAATCTCCCTAATCTTTGATAGATTAAGATTTCTTAGACAAGATGTAATAAAATCTTCAAATCTTGGACAGATTAAGATTTCTTAAACATAAAATATCATAAAAGAAACTATACATTAAAAGTTGTATAAATTTGACTTGGTAAATATGGAAATCTCTTATTTGAAAGTCACTTTTAGAAAGCAAAAAGAAAACTAGACCATGGGCTTCCAAAAACAGTGCAATACATATATTTTACCTGTATGCAGTATATGCAAAGAATAAGTACAGAACATTTATGACTGTATAATAAACCAATAAATATCAATAAATTTTTCAATATGCATTTCACAGAGGATATACAAATGGCCAATAAAGCACTAGAGAGAATGTTTCAAGCCATATCACTTGCAAAGTTTTGATATGCTTCAAACCATATCACTTGCAAAGTTTTGGATTTTAGGTTGATGTAAACGCCTTATAACAGTTATAAAAGTATGTACGATTGTCAAAATTCATTAAACTATGCACTCAAAATGCATAGTTATACTATGTATTTACGGTTATAATATAGGATATAAAATTTGATTAAAAAACAATGAACAGACACACTTACCTCTGCATCACATTATAATAATCACAATGTATAAACAGAAGTAAAAACATATAATCATCTCAGTAGAAGCAGAAAAAATTCAATAAAATTCTACATCCCTCAATAAGCTAAGCACTGAAGAAACATATCTAAAAATAATGAGAGTCATATATGACAACGCCACAGTCAGAATTGTACTAAATGAGGAAAAGTTGAAAAAATTTATCCTAATAACTGAAACAAGACAAGGATGTCCACTCTGACCACTCCTATTCAACATAGTACTGCAAGTCCTAGCCAGAACAATCAGGGTAGAGAGAGAAATAAAAGGCATACAAGACATGAAAGAGTGAGTCAAATTATCTTGGTTCACTGATGACATGACTCTATACCTTGAAAGCACTAAATACTCCTCCCCAAAACTCCTAGACTTGATATACATTTTCAGTAAAGTTTCAAGATACAAAATCAATGTACAAAATTCAGCAGCATTTCTACAATCCATAACATTCAAGCTGTCAGCCAAATAAAGAACTTAATTCCATTTACAATAGCCACACTATATTAGTCCATTCTCACACTGCTAATAAAGACATACCCAAGATGGGGTAATCTATAAGGGAAAGAGGTTTAATTGACTTACATTTCAGCATGGTTGAGGAGGTCTGAGGAAACTTATAATCATGGCAGCAGTGGAAGAAAACATGTCTTTTTCCACATGGTGGCAGCAAGGAGAAGTGCAGAGCGAAGAGGTTGCGAGGAAGCCCCTTATAAAACCATAGATCTTCAGATCTCATAAGAACTCAATTACTATCGAAGAACAGCAGAAGATAATCACCCCATGATCCAATTACCTCTTACTGGGTCCTTTCCACAACACATAGGGATTATGGGAACCACAATTTGAGATAAGATTTGAGTGGGGACACAGCCATACCATATCACACATACACAGAAAAACTGGAATACATTTAACCAAGGAGGTGAAAGATCTTTATAAGGAGACCTACAAATCACTGATGAAAGAAGCTGTAAATAACACAAACAAAACATCCTATATTCATGGATTATAAGAATCAATATCGTTAAAATGATCATATTGCCCAAAGCAATAAACAGATGAATCATAATTCCTGTCAAACTATTAATGCCACTTTTCACAGAATTATTAGAAAAAAAATCCTAACGTTCATATATAAATAAACAAACAAATAGTGCAAATAGTCAAAGCAACCCTAAGCAGGAGAAGAAATTTGAAAAAAATCAGATTACACTACAAGACTATAATGTTTTGGAGCCTTAAAATGAAGAAGAAAATCACTGCTTATGCAATGATTATTTATATTATTTATTTCTCATTTCCAATTAGATGAATGCCTTAGTACAAATTATTTTTACAAATGAGATTGGTTTAAATAGTTGAAGCTTTTTCTTATATTATTTGGAAAGACATAAATTGCTCAATTTTGGAAGTTTATTAACTCACAGGACACTAGGGAACTGTTTAAAAATTAAACTTTTTACACATATCAAATAACTTCTATGTGATTTTTAAGATGCTCATATTCATTAAAATAATTTATTCATTTCTTGTTATGACTGAATTACACAAGGCTTATATTACAAAGAATCCATGTGTCTGTTACATAAAATTTTGAAAGTGACTATCTGCCTGTTTGTTAATCACTTAATACAACATTTTGGCCATGATGGACAGGTTCTGTTATCTATATGACCAGTGTGATACCACCATTGCACGTGGCTACTAAGCATCGAAATGGAGCTGAAGAACTGAATATTTAATTGTGTTTACTTTTGAGTAATTGAAATTTAAGTAGCTACATGTGGCTGTTAATTATCATAATGGACAAACAGATATAATGCCTGGATGAGGTTGGACATTCTTTGCATATATATAACCCTAGTAGCTAATATTATGGGGGCATTCTATCTACATCTTCTTACATCCACATCTAAGATAAAATTCTCACCTGATTTAGTCACACTCTGAGCACTTAATAGGCCAATTCTACACTGGTAGAATTATTAATTATTAAATGATACTGTGTTTGAGAATGGCGACCTCAGAGTCTTTGTGCACAGGGATATGGCTTATTGAGAAGGCTGAGCCCAAATCTGTCTCATTGGGCAGGGTTTAAATGAGCATATTTCCTAACAACTTTTTTCATACAAGTTGTTAGGTGATTGGGAATTTTTGGTATCTGGTTAGTATTAAGACTTAAATTTGAGAAATGTTAGAAATCCATTGGCTACTATAGCTCAGCCATTTGTTCCACTTCATATTTTCAGAGTTCACTATTGGGAATAATGGGCATGGCTATTAATAAACAATTTATAGTTTCCTATTTTATATTGACTTTATGGATACAGAAGATTTTCTACTTAACAGTAGTTTAGATTGCAAAACTTTTTTTTTTTAGCTTTACATCACTAAAGAAGAGTATAAATATCTTGTTCCTGATTATTTTTAAATGAGGTGTCATATTCTTTAGTATTTGTACCTTGCCTTTCAGAATTGTTTCTCCTATGGAATGTTTCACTATTTGTGACGTAACATTCATCATGCTCTCAAAACACTGTCATTTTTTCTGTTGTCTCTTTTTCATTTCTATCATCATTATATCCTCTCTACTTTTGCTGGTATTGGAAAGGATAGAGTTAATGGTGCCTATATAGCAATATAGTCTCAGCATATACATAGTAAACAGGGAAGAGACCATGTAGGTGGACTGGTCTACTGGTGTTCAAACTAGGGTATTCATCTCATATTGTACAAAAGATATGGGTGTCTTTCAAGGCATTAAAAGCAACCATGAAGGCACTTAAGTAAGTGTTGGTTTTGAAAAAGTGAATAAGTCTAATAAGCATTGCCCAAATAAAGTATTTACTTACTTTTTTTTTCACACAAAATTAAAACAAGAAACACGCTGCCTACTAACAGATGACAAAAATAAAATCTGATGAAAGAGGTCCAGGTGATGTCTGGGATATAACTCAAAAGTTCAGAGAATTTAGTTGCAAAGTTCTTTCCATACTCATATACTTATCTATGCAAACAAGATTTCTCTTATATCACATCTGAAGGTAAAAATTAGGGAGGGATGGTATAGCTGCTGCATGCTTTCATATTTTAGCAATGAATGATATTAATTAATGGCACATTAACTATTAAATCCAGTTACCTTAATTTTAGAAAAATTTTAGTTTTTACTTTATAATTATAATAAAATTATAAAATATAATTATACTTTTACTAACAATGTACTAGTCATTATTGACACGAATTCCAAATAGTTTTTTTTCTTATTTTTTATTGATTGATTGATTTTTTTTTTTTAGATGGAGTTTCGCTCTTGTTGCCCAGGCTGGAGTGCAAAGGCATGATCTTGGTTCACTGCAACCTCTGCCTCCTGGGTTCAAGTGATTCTCCTGTCTCAGCCTCCCAAGTAGCTGGGATTACAGGCATGCACTATGATGCCCAACTAATTTTGTATTTTTAGTAGAGACGGGGTTTGGAGTTTCTCCATGTTGGTTAGGCTGGTCTTGAATGCCTGACCTCAGGTGATCCACCAGTCTTGGTTCCCAAAGTGCTGGGATTACAAGTGTGAGCCACTGTGCCTGGCCCCAAATAAATTTTTTAAAACCTTAGGATGCTATGTTCATGGAAATTTTTAAAAATTCAATGAACATGCTTTTTTCTAGAGAATTAAGAAATAAAATATATTGCAGAAATGTCCTCTGGAGTTAGGTAACATAGTGGCCTGAGAATTTCAACAACAAAACTATCTAGAAACAAAAATGTATTGCACTAACACAATACATTAGCATTATATCACTTCTGTGAAGAAAGTGAAATATAAATGAATTGAACGAGGAAAAAAATGATGTAAAATTTATCACCATTAGGAAAAACCTTGGAGATACACACACATATGCAGAGAGAGAGAGAGAGAGAGAGAGACAGACAGAGAGAGAGATAATCACAAAGGAGAATTATATATTATATATAACACAAAATTTTGCATTATATATACAATGCAAATATTTTTATATACATATACATTGTTAAATGATTACTACAATCAAGCTAATTAATATATATATTACCTCACATAGTTATTACGTGTGTGTGTGTGTGTGTGCGTGTGTATAAATACTTAAGATCTGTTCTTTTAACAAATTTTAAGTATATAGTACATTATTATTAAGTACAGTCACCATGATGCACATTGGGTTTCCGGAGTTTATCTTGTCCAAATTTGTATTCTTTGACCGACATCTGTACATTTCCTCTACTCTCCAACCTATGGTAACCAACTTTCTACTCTATTTCTATAAGCTCCACATTTTCAGATTCCATATGTAAATGAGATCATGTAATATTTGTCTTTCTGTGTCTGGCTTGTTTCACTTAGCATTACATTTTCCAGGTTCATGTATATCTTTAAGCGTTTGATGATGGGTGTTAATTCTCTGGGGTAGATAGGGGCCATTGAACATATGTATTTGTAATTCTAAAGAAATCTCATATTTTCAACTACTTAGCATGTGATAGAAATTTGGAACTCAAAATTAAAATTCATTTGTGTATGCATGGGTTTAAAAATCACTTTGAAAAGGTATAGAAACAAAGGTTTTGAAGATCAATGACCTAGATCAAAATGGCTAGTGAAACCTTAAGCTTCATTTATTGAGTTTGCAAGTTAGGTTTATGGTGGAGATGTGGTAATTCTATTGGCACTTTACCTAGAGAATGACAGACAAAGTGATCTGAGTAACCTGTTTCTAAAACCATTACAATTGTTATTTTTAAAAATTAATTAATTAATTAATTAATTAATTTAGAGTTTCTTGCTCTGTCACCCAGGCTGGTGTGCAGTGGTGTATTCATAGCTCACTGCAGCTTGGAACTCCTAGGCTAAAGTGATTCTCCCACGTCAGCCCCCCAAGTAACTAAAGACTACAGATTCTCACAATCGTGCTCTGATAATTAAAAAAATTTTTTTTTGTAGAGATGCAGTCTCTCTATGTTCCTAGGCTGGTCTCAAACTCCTGGCCTCAGTTGATATTCCTTCCATGACATCCCAAAGTGCTGGGATTATAGGTGAGCTACTATGCCCAGTCAAACCATTAAAATCTTATACTGATTTTAAGTATTTGACTGCAACAATGCTTGATGGAAGAAAAGGAATATACAGAGACATAAAGGTTTTCAGAATCACAAGGCAATTCAGCCCTGAGTCATAACACTGAAACATAAATGGAAGGCACCATTAAATAATAGCACTTAGTACAGGGCTTCATGCAATCTGGGCATGTGATAAATGTTTTTAAAATGAAAAGTAATCCTGGACTGCTGATATAAAATTTGACAATGTTTAAGGTACATAAAAAGAGTTCCTCTCTTGTATACTATAAGACATAGACACAATAATTTGTGTATATGTGCACAAATGTCAACATCTTTGGACATAATCTTTCTTTTCAATTTACAAAGAATCCCCTCAGAATTTTATTTTTCATTTTTGAAAATAATAGCTTATAGATGACTCTTCTCAGCCATGAAACCCTCTCTGTATCATTTCCATTCCTACCTTGCTGGAGAAACTGGTTTTGAGTAATATTTTGCCTTGAGGTTTTCCTAAAAGTTTAATATTGTAATAATAAGGACATTTTTTCCTCATATCAAATTATTATTTTAATAATACTTATCTGCCTTGCATAAGTTGCCTTTTCAAGTTTAGCTTAGAAAATATTTGAAGACTGACAATCAATTAATTCTATTAATTTGTGTACAATTGGAATGAATAATTTTACTACTTTAATACTTTATTTTGTTATATTATTCCCTACTTCTTAGTGAATACAATTTTCACTAGATATTGTTTTAAAGTACATAATATCCATTTTACCAAAAATTTGGGTAAGAAAGAGCTCTCATTATGTAACAATTTATTTTTCTATATCCTACAGAAGAATTCCCAGCATTCCCACGTATTTAACACCATCTGTTGTAATTACCACGATGTTATGGGCTGCTTCTTCCTCAGTCTTTATTTACAATCCAAAATGAACATTTGTAATGTGTAAAATTTATAAACAGAAACACGGAACTCCATGCAGGTCGTGCAGAAAGGGAAATTTCTTTTACTTTTATGCACAGCTGTCTGTTGTGTGGTATTCTGGAGTTCGGGGAACTTGAGGTTTGAGGTCCTTTTACAATTCAGCTATAAGAGGATAATGAAACTCGTCATAATAAACTTGAGCTATTAGGACTGTTGATTCAAGAAAGAAAAATTGTGTTTTGTTTGATATAGCATTAATGTCAAAGGTATTTACCTGTATTCTACAGTTTGGAAATTCAATTATCTGCAAAATAGATATTGCTACTATTAATCAGAACGCCTGATTAAGCAGAACTGTGATTAGCCACCCAAACATCACACATGATGAAGAGAATTAGGCAAAAATGTGTATGAAAAATACTCACAGATGGTTTCTATTTGTGTATCTGTGAGTCTGACGATGCAGGTCTCACAGTGAGAGCCACATTCTCGTGTACAAGTTTGTGTTTATTACGATATTTATCACTCTATTTACACAACAAATGTATGTTCTAGTTGCAGTCAGTTCCATAGTTCTCAGGCAATCACTGGAATTCATGTTCTGCCTTAGGATATCATGTAATATTTTCTTTTCATTTCTATATTTTCTTTTGCCTCAGAGTAGAGGAAGTGGGCAGGGAGTCAGGAGTTTGTGAACATGCATCTTTGCCACAGCTTTGTCAACATGTAGCTCTATAATTTTCAACAAGTGACTTAACTTAGTCTTATGTCAATTTTCTCATATAATAGTGTGTTGGACAAGATCACTTTAACTTAAAAAAAAAAAAGAAACATTTTACCCTTAAATAATCTTAACTAAAAAAATTCTACACTAGACCCTTGTATGTAAGGCAGATAACGTATTCTGTGTTGAGATCAGACTACAGCCCTGCCCTCTCAGCACTACATAGAGTACACCTGAGAAGCCCTAAAACCATAGTTTCAAAATACTTGAACTGAATTTTCTGCAAGATTTCTTCCATTCTCAATAAATTATGATTTAGAATAAAATGGAGATCAGTTATCGAAGACTTGAAAAGAAGAGTGGTTGAAGTTAATAATGAAAATTGCATTCTATATCACCTGTAGATTTCTTTTACTCATATCCTGACATTACTTCTTGGAACACATAATTAAGAGTTACCTTATTTTTATTACTACTGCTTCTGAAATCACTTGTGTTATGCCAAATGTTCTTTATTTATGAGTGAAAAGAGTATCACTTCTATGTATTACTGAACAATGCATTCTGCTTCTCATTCATTAATAACTGGGCTAGCTTAAAGGGTCTCAAAGTCTTTTTCAAAGGACTAATATTCAATACTTCTCTAAATCTATAATAAAGTTGACCAAATTTAAATATAGATTACTTGACCAAGGAAGTTTCCTTTTAAATGAATTTAATCCAATCTATATTTAAATTTAATTTAATTACAATAAATTTTAGAGAAAACTTTGCTATTTCTATAATCAATAATTTACCTAATCTTGTCCGTTCTTTCTTCTTTTCTACCTACCCTTTACTTCTGTCTATTCTACCACAGAAGACCACCAAAACCTTACCTATTTCATTAACCTACACACTCTAGATTAATCTTTCCACTGATAAACTTATCTGCTCATGCCAGGCAATTCTTTTTAAAGTAGTCCCACTCTAAAATCTCGGAGGCCCTCTAAATCACGACTGTGGTTTATTCCAATAGTGACCGCAATTCTTTTCCTCTCTCTGTCCATGCTTTTTGTGATGTAACTTGGCAACAATTCTCATCATGAGATTGGAGTCTACTTTCTGACTGCTTGATTATGAGATGAACTTGTGAAATATCTGTTTTTATCCAACATAGCAGACACGATGATGCAGATCTGAGACTTTAAGATGGCTTTTTTGTTTGTTTCTGCTCCCTCCTGGTACTTTCCCACCTCCATGTAATCAAACCTGAACTAGACTGGTCGATAATAAGATCCACATGGTTCTGCTACCTTCCCCTGCCCAGCTGACAGTCACCCAGTATATAGAATGAGGCAATCCTAGACCAGTGAGACTCCAGTATACCAACCAGTGCATCACAGATTCAAGAGTGGCTCAAGCCAAGATCAGCCAATCCTGATCCAGTTAAACAGAACTGATTAACTAACTTACAAATAGCAAATAACTGTTTTCCAAGAAATAAATGAAATTTTAAGGGGATCTGTTTCCAGAGTCTCCGTTTCCATGAATGACTCTTTCTAGAACTGACATGCCTGAGGATAAGTGATTCTGTGATCAAAGTTTCATGCTAGTAGTTCTTTCCCACTTCCTCCTCACAGGATCCCAATTCAAAATACTGGTTTTGGGAAACATCTTTATAATGATTACATTATTTCCCCCAAATAGTTTTAAGAAATACGGAAGCAGAAATGTTTGACAATCATCATGTTATTGCCAAGCTTCTCATTATTCATAGGATAAGTGTTAAAATCCTTGACTAGGTGTGGTGTCTCATGCTTGTAATCCAGCACTTTGGGAGGCCTAGGCAGGCATATTGCTTCAGATTAGGAGTTCGAGACAAGCCTGGATGAAATGGTGAAACTCTATCTCAACAATAAATACAAAATACAAAAATTAGCTGGGCATGATGGTGCACACCTGTAGTCCCAGCAATTCTGGGAGCTGAGGTGGGAGGATCTCTTGAGCCTGGGACTGTACTCCAGCACAGGCAACAGGGCAAGACCCTGTCTCAAAACAAAACAATCTAACAAACAAAAACAGTCAAAATTCTTTACATGGTGTTCAAGACACACTAAAACCTAGAACTCCTAATTTCCCAATTTTATTTCCTTCCACAACATTTTGTTTCAGTTGCATGGTACCAGTTTTAACTCTCTGGGGAGACAGACTTCTCTGTCTGTCCTTTCTGCCTTTGCTTTCAAAACCTCCTCCTTACACCTTCCTCTCTGTTTTTCCAAAGCCCACTCTTCCTTGTTCCACTCTTCGTTGTGGAAAGCCCGGCTCACATGCTTGCTCCTCCCTGAATGTCCCTCTGCATCATCTACCACCTCAGAGGTATAAATCACTTTTTCAAAATTTTCACAATACTTTATTTTAAATCTGTTTCAAACATTTTTGCTCATTTTATTTTTATTTCTATGTTTACATCTGCTAATTGTGATTTCCTAGGATAGGAAATAGTTTACTCATCTTATTTTCTCCTTAGTGACTTCTTAAAAGAAACTTAAGTATTTGTTGAATAACAAATCAGTGAATAAGTGATAAACACTTTACCTACTGAGTAGAAGAAACAAAGAGCTAGAGACTTTTTAAGAGCTGGGGTGGAAGGCCGGGCACGGTGGCTCAAGCCTGTAATCCCAGCACTTTGGGAGGCCGAGGCGGGTGGATCACGAGGTCAAGAGATCGAGACCATCCTGGTCAACATGGTGAAACCCCGTCTCTACTAAAAAAAATACAAAAAATTAGCTGGGCATGGCGGCGCGTGCCTGTAATCCCAGCTACACAGGAGGCTGAGGCAGGAGAATTGCCTGAGCCCAGGAGGCGGAGGTTGCGGTGAGCCGAGATCGTGCCATTGCACTCCAGCCTGGGTAATAAGAGCGAAACTCCGTCTCAAAAAAAAAAAAAAAAAAAAAAAAAAAAAAAAAAAAAAAGAGCTGGGGTGGGAAAGATCTTAGGCCATTTGTGTTTGCTAATTAGCTTTACTTAAAGGAAAAGTAAGGATCTAGTTTCTTCAGGGCAGTAGGTGATTTTACAGCTTGGAACAAAGATACCCTACGGAAGTTAGCCTCCTACTGAAGTTAGATCTCTATCTTCCCCTCAATCCTGAAAAATAGAGCCATATCTTCCTTGTGGATTACATTTCTAAGGGATGGCTTCCAGGTTCATGAGAAAGACAGTCCTGGGTTGTAAAACTGGCAGAGGCTTTTAAAATAATTTACATTTCTAAAGGGCAAAATTAGAAATAAGTTTCTAAGGTAAATACTTAAGGAAATGTGGTCAAAGACCTAGAGGCAAAAAGAAGCCTTCTTAAACTTTGGTCAAGCTGAAAAAACTCTAAGGCCATCTTGGTCAGTATGAAATGATACTTTGAAGTGCGATGTCTGGTAAAGTATCTAACAGGATTTTAGAGCTAGTTCTTATATTGAACTATCTTTAGGATAGTCTAAGATTTTTAAATGTCATCTGTTCCAACCTTTATCCCAATGTAGGAATTCCCTCTTGGTTGAGTTTGAGAGTTAATCATTCAAAAAACTATTTATCAATTTCAAATGAAGTAGTTGTTATCTCACAAAGCAGATATTCTAATTCTGCATAATTGTAATTTTTTAATAAAAACCTTCAGTATCACTGTCTAACTTTAATAAAAAGGCTCTTAACTAGCACCTTTTAAGTTAACTACTCCACGGAGCATTATGCCAAAATAATATAGTTAAGTAATCCATACTTCTATTTTCAGAATAAAATTGGTTTATTACCGGCTACCAGTTCTCCTAATTTGGGAGCATATGCGTAGAACTTATTTTCATCAGAAAATAGTATGATGATGCACATTTTAGAGGCATGTGAAGCAACTTTGATAAAACATTGGTCATGCTTAAAAAATATGATTAATTCTTTTTCTTTCTCTAAGTGGTGAATAATACATGAAACTCAGACAATTAACATAGAAGTGTCAAAATAATTGATAGAGATGTTGCCTTATCATAGTTATCAGTACAGTACTCTGCTGGTGTTTGTTACACTTTCCAGTAAATTTCCTTTATATAATTTTAGGCAGCAAGCAAAGGTATCTAGGGAAATGTGTGAGGCTATAAAACATATTGTTGTTCTAATGTGCGTGAAACCTCTGTTTTAAGTGCAGTTAGTTAAATTTCCCTACTTATGAAGCATTTTCTCCTTTGTAAAGGAAGATCTCTCTTCCTTTGCAAAGACTTAGTAATTGCTATAAATATTAAGGTGCCAGCATTTCCCTCTTTATCCTTAAGTTTATTTAGCTGGAATTCTTAAGTCCAGATATCTGCAAGCTCATGCATACTGCCTTACTGGATTTCCCTTGGCCACACTAGGTAATACATTGAATTCCAATGACACATTCTTTGGTAGAGTGAATGATAACTAATGCAGGATGGAGTTCTATGTTCAACATGCACAATGAAAATCACAAATAGGAATGCAAGTGACCTTTGAAAATCCCCTCAATCTTCTGTGATTTAAAGATCCTGCCATTTCTTTATCTGAACACCAGATAAATTTCTTTGTGTTAAGAAATCATTTTATGAAAAAAATATGTTAAATATACAAATTATATGCTTAGCACATAGTATTGACATAACTGACAAAATACCAGTGTTATATTTGGCTATTCAGGAACTCTCAGGAAAAATTATTGGAACAACAGTCCCCATTCATGAAATTACGATTTTCTCTTGGTTTCTCTTTCAATCTCTCTCTCTCTCTCTCTCTCTCTCTCTCTCTCTCTCTCTCCCTCCCTCTCTCTCTCTCTCTCACACACACACACACACACACACACACACACAGCCACTGGAATTCAATTCTTCTAAGCTATGGGAAATGAACCCAAGATAATACCCTGTCCCTGTGTTAAACTATGCTGGAACCGAAGAAAAATAATTTATCTGCTTGCCCCAGGAAATATCTGCTTCCAGAAGATAAGAGTATGAACCAACTACAGGGATTACTTACCAAGGCCAAGAGCTTCTTGATCAAAACTTGCTTCAAGACCTTTGGCTGTATACACTCACCAATCCAAAGTTGTAACATCTTAAATGCGACCAAATTCTGTTTAATTTCTAGTCTTGCAAGACTCCTAGAAAATCACTTGGTTCAGACCCTAAAATCCACAAATTGCTTGTCTTAATTTTCCATGTTGAGGCTACTAAGAGTTTGTAAAGTTGTGTTCGCCCTTACTGCAGTAAATCTAATAAACACAACTTTGATCAACACACTCTTTCTGATGTCCTTTCTGGGAGTCAACAATTGAGAGTCAAATGCCTACATGATGTGTTTTTACTATATAAGTTTATTGAAAATTCCAACCTCTCTCATTTCCCAACTATTGGTACCCTAAGCATGAAGAATACCTTCTCCTAAACCCTCAACAATCAGTATTCATATAAATTAGCTTGATTTTTTTTCAATTAACACCACTATAGTTTGAAATTTATCCTGAGCCTTCAAACACTTTGATGAGGTTCAGACTTCCAGGTACCTGTCTTCTTCACTCCTTTACACTTCCTTCTAGAGGGTCAAGCCTCATTCCATGATGTTGCTGCTCAATTATACTTTATAATAGGGGTCCCCAGTCCCCAGGGCTGTGGGCCTGTAAGTGGCCTCTTAGGAACCAGGCTGCACAGCAGGAGGTGAGTGGCAGGAGAGCCAGCATTATCACCTAGGCTACGCCTCCTGTCAGATCAGTGGCTGCATAGGATTGTCATAGGAATACGAACTCTATTGTGAACTGCACATGTAAGGGATCTAGTTTGTGGGCTGCTTATGAGAATCAAACACCTCATGATCTAAGGTAGAACAGTTTCAACCCAAAACTAATCATCTTCCTACCCTTGGTTTGTGAAAAATTGGTCTTCTAGAAAACTGGTCTCTAGTGCCAAAAATGTTGGAGACTGTTGCTTTATGATACATATTACTTAGAAAGCCCAGTTCTTTGTGTATCTGCTAGACCAAATCCAAACATTTCAGACCATTTCTCCTGCCTTTCAGGGGCAATTTTATGGCCAGAACTCTTAACTCCTCAACCCATGAATCTCTGATAATTTCTCTTTGCCAATATCTTAACTATGGAATAACTGACTTTGGCCATTATTATTATATGGTTATTACAAATAAAGTTTATTTATATAACTAAAGTTATTACAAATACAATTTATAAGCATGTTTGAATCAATAGCCTGATTCTTACTGTATAAAATTTAGAACTACAGAAATTCTCTAAACTGACATTTCCTCCATTATAAAAGAAAAAACTGCAAAATGGATTAAATGATATCGTGAATATAAATTGCAAGCTTAAAATTTCAGAGATATCGTATTTAGTTAGCAATCTATCAGTTGGCTAGCATGCTTTGTTTACCATAAAACACAAAAAAGATTCATAGCCTTGTGAATTGGATAAAAGAATTATCTTGTTAACTTGAGCTGCATTCTTTATTGACGACAGAATGTAAGTGTGTTATACTCACATATAGTAAAATGACAATATTATCTTGAGTGTTCTAGAACCAGTTTCTCAAATTTTTCCGTCTTATGGGACCCTCATTTCCCATTCCCGGGCTCTTGCTGCTGACCTTCTGTTCATGGTGTGCTCATTAGCATCACAGTCTGAGCCTGAACAAAAGATGTGAGCTGAGATAAAACTCCATTCTGTATGTGACTTCTTGTTAGCAGCCCTGTAAAATATTTGTTAGAGGAAAGACTATTTTGCATTTCTTCTCTCCTCATTCAGGGAAGAGCTAAGCAAAGCATAGGCTATAAATACCTAACTATATGGTCTGTGAACTATGATATCAAATGGCTTCAAAGAGTTAACTGTGCAAAATGTGTTATAACTAACATCATTAATTTCTTCCACATGGGGATATAATTTTGACTGTTGATCTTTGCAATTTATATGCACATGATATTATGTTTATATTATATATAAACATAAATATGTATGTGTATATCTTAAAGGGATTGATATTTAAGGTTAATGGTACTATGAGCATATATATATATATATATATATATATATATTTGTGTGTGTGTGTAAGTGTGTAAAGAGTTGCTATGGATACTTTGCAGTCACTGAGGTTAAAAAGAAAACAAAACAGAAATATGTGTAGGCTTTCTTTTTTTCTAGACTGACCTGATTCTGATTTTCAAATTCAAATGGACAAAGAATAGAAAATGGAAAATCCCCAGATATGATAGGGGCCTTCTATAAAAGTTTTAAAATTCTTCATTTTTAAGTGACTAAAAGAGGATTTTCAGTAAATAAGGTTTGATTCAGCTATTTCTATCAAATGAAGCACCTTGGGAGGTTTAAATAGCTGGAGGCATTATTCAGAGACAGAACTTCTCACTGTTCCCTCAGGGCACACATTGCTAGCAATCAGAGCCAGTTAACAAGCTCTCTGCTGTGTTCTCCCCTGGTTGCAACTCTGGAAACTTATGAGTAGTTCTTCAAGAAACCCTTGATTAGAATTCCTCACAGTAGTCCAGCTTGGAGGACACAAAGGGCAAATCCAGCTGTGACCATGGCTGTATACAAGAAAAAGTCTGGTGATTAAAATAAAAAATAACTCCTATCATTAAAGCTAATCCCATGAAAACCCAGTGACTTGTTAGTAAACACTTAAACTTTCCTTTATTATTTAGGGTAACTTAAAAGAAAATAATAATAATATGCTTACTGAAAAGAAAACCTCTATATTATTTTATTTATTTTGATAATTATATAATGCATGGTTACAATAATCAATTAACACTAAATATGCAAATTTATGAGCAGTGCTTTAAAACTAGTATGTTTATTTTATTAGTATCAAAGTATTTCAAAAAGGAGAAATATATTCACATTTCTCTGTCAGGCTGTTGAAGGTCACTCGGACAGTTCTAGGAAGTCAGAACTTACTTCAGGGCCCTGGAAGCTTGAATATTAGTATTTCATTATATATATACATATATGTAATATATGTAATTATACTTTAAGTTCTGGGATACATGTGCAGATCTTACAGGATTGTTACATAGGTATATGCCATGGTGGTTTCCTGAATATTAGTATTTCTATATTTCCAGGATCAATCAGGAGGGAACCCATGCTCAGGCTTCCCTCACCTGCACTTTTATTTTCTGAGAAACTGCCAAGATCATTACACTATGTAATACCCTATGGGAGAAATCCAAACCAGGCTTTCAGAGAGAAAGCAGGGAATGAAAAGACAACATTAAGAAAATAAATAGGCAAGTCATAAAATGAAAAAAGAAAAATTCACATTATATTTATCTGACAAAGGATTTGTATCTGGTCTATATAATGAACTCCTACCGATAACAATAGAAAGGCAAACTGCCCAATAAAAATGAGCGTTAAGATTTATGTAGATGTTTCAAAGAATAGATACACGAAGACCAATAGGCATGTAACCGAAGTGGCTGCAGCCAGATTTCCTGGTTTGCACACCAACCCAGGTTGCGGCAGTGAGAGTGTCGACCTAGGCCACCACAGAAGCAGAGCAGCTGCAGCTGGAACTTAGGCTCTTGGCCTTCCTAACCCTGAAGAATCGGGAAAGGGGTCTTGGCAGCCCAGTGAGTGTTACAGCTCAAACAGAACTCGTGGACCCAAAGAATGTGCGATAGTATGATTTATTAGGCAGAGTGAAAGGACAGCTTTCACACCTGTGGAAGGGGATCCAGAGAGAGGATGCCATCCCAGCTGGGGTGGCTAAAGCTTTTACCAGTGAGTTATTCCATCCCCATTCACGTTCTAGTCCAATGAGACAGCTTCTTTCAAACTTCCTCTGGATTAATTGATCTTTGAATCCTTTACCTAATTGTCTTACAACCCTGAGTCACAGAGCCCCCACCTTCAAGAGCTACAGGTGGGAAAATCAGAGACAAAGTCCCTACCTAGCCTGCCAGAGGTAGGAAAGTGGAAACAAAGGGCCCTAGTGGCCCCAGGAAGCACCTCTAACACAATCTATCAGGCACACTTAAAGTTGTTCATTATTATTAGTTATTAGGGAAGGTAAATTAAAAATATACTAAAATAGCTACCATTAAAGATTGTTAAGAGCAAATATTGACCAAAAAACACAGAGCAACTAGAACACTCAAACGCTACTAGGAGTGTAAAATGGTACACAATTTGAAAAGCTAGCAATTTCTGTAAATGAAACATGCTTTTATAATATAATCACCCTTACATATTCACCTAGTTATATTTCTATGTACTTATCCAAGGAAAATGATAATATACATCCTCAAAAAGTCTTGTATGAGAATGTTCACACTAGCCTTATTTATAGTAGCCAGATATTGGATACAGCACATAGAATCATTAATTAAAAATCAATCAATAACTTATGGTATATCCATACAATAAAATACTTAGCATGAAAAAGAATGGGTACTGATGCACACAAAAACATGAATGAATCTCAATAACACCATGTTGAATGAAAAAAATGGAATATTAAGATACACATTAATACAGTTATATCTTAAAAACATTATTCCAAGTAAAGTCTGAAAATTGTTGCCTCTGGAAGGGCGTAAGTTTCCCAGAAAGGGGAATGAGAGAAATCTCTAGGTAATGTAAATGTTCTGTATTATGTGTTGGGATATTGGTATACAATTTTAAGAAATGTATTGTACTAACACTTAAGATTTGTCTATTTTCCAAGAAAAAAGTTACCAAAAGAAAAAAAGATAGAGGAAAGGAAAAAATAAAATTATAGAATAATCTAAACAATAGCAAGAAATAAACATTTTTGACACACCTATTCTACTTCTATGAATTAAGCATAAAGGCACAATTTCAATTGTATAAAACACATTTATTCGTGTACACAATATTATCCATTGTGGCATTATTTGTAATTCCAGAATATAGAAAACAACTAAATGCCTAAACATAAAAAAAAAATAGTTGATTGAACTATTTTACTTCTATTCAACATAGTACGATGTAGAAGATTTTTGTTTTGGGGTTTTGTTGTTGTTGTTGTTTCTAGAATCCAGAAACAGCAGCTGTTTTAAAAACTGATGAGTAATTTCCAGTGTGTGTGTGTGTGTGTGTGTGTGTGTGTGTGTGTGGGTGGGTGTGTGTGTATGTACATATGCTTATTTTTGAAAAAGAATACCAAGATGATGAAGAAAAAAAAAACTTAATAAAGCTTATTACCTATAGAATGGGCCCAAAGAATAACAGGTGAATGTACACACAATGCACTCTAGGTGTATGTATATATATGTATCTGAAGGGTTTTGTCTTTTCAAGCCATGCAAACAAAAATAAATGAAACAAAATGTATATCCAAATGATAACAACATATGGGAACAAAATAAACTAAGCATTTACATAGAATAAGTTTAGTCCAAAGATAGAAAGAAAAAAAATCTAGAAAAACATCTTGAACATTACTTAGTATATGCTAAAGCTATTCTGTGTGTATATGCAGGTGTGTGGAGTATAGAATCTAGTAAATGAGTAAATATATTGCTGATCTTGGAAGTCAGGGTTTTTGCTGTGGGAGAAAGTGGGTTGCAACCAAGGAAATAAATAGGAAAAGGAGAGGCAGAGTCTTGTTTTGTTAGACTAAAATTTGAGGCATCAGGATAACTAGTGAACCTGCAAGTGAGTGAACTATATAAAAATAACTATATATATAAAAACACATAGTGAATACACCTAGTTTCCAAATCTTTGTTTCTAAGTACTGTGCTTTATTAAAGCTATTCCCTTGCATGATTATTCTAGTGTTGGGAAAGGGGAAATGGATGGGTCTGGGAGATTTTTTGCTTCAGAAAGTAAGGTAGTATTCTTTATTAGTCTGATTTCACACTGCTATAATGAACTGTCTGAGAATGGATAATTTATAAAGAAAAGAGGTTTAATTGACTCACAGTTCTGTATGGCTGGGGAGGCCTCAGGAAACTTACAATCATGGTGGAAGAGGATGTAGGCATATCTTACATGGCAGCAGGTGAGAGAGAGTGAGAAAGAGCAGGGAAAATGCCTTATAAAACCATCAGATCACATGAGCACTCACTCACTATAATGAGAACAGAATGGGACGAAAGTGACCCCATGATCCAGTCACCTCCCTCCCTTGACAGCTGGGGATTACAAGTCTCTCCCTCCACACATAGGGATTACAATTTGAGATGAGGGTTGGGTGGGGACACAGAGCCAAACCATATTATACTTGTAAAATATTGGTAAATAATTTCAAAAGTACATAGGAGCCAGACTTCAGGAAGTTCACACTGGCTAAGTTAAAAATATTTATATGTTAAAGATATATATGAAAGTTAAAAAATATATGTTTAACTTTGTCAATTTAATATATTAAACTTAAAAAATCTACGAATCAGATGTTACTAAGAAAATGCTATATACATATACACTTAAATGGGGAAAGGACAAAAGTCTTCTTTGCAGCAACATTAAAAATGAAAAGTATAGAATAAGTAACAGAGTGAGAAAAGCACTATTTTGTAATTCTATTTTTTTGTGTGTGTGTGTGGTAGGCCTCCAGTCAGGAAGTGCCATTTTCAAGAGAGCACCAGCTGCTGTGGTAGAAGAGGGATATAAGCTTGCCGTACATTGGGCAGGATTAGTATTTAGGTTTCTCGAGCAATGGCGAGGGCCATAGAGCTCCCCAAAATTTTATGTCTTTTTTCTTGGCTACCAGGGAGGGTAGAGAAAAATGATCTGGTGGGGGCAGGGTTAGATGTGTCTGAGCTCAGATTCTCCTTGGGTGGGGCTTGCTGTGGCCTCTGCGGGGTGGTGGTGGGGGGTTATTGGGATGTTTCTCAGGTATTTATTCAAGTAAATAATTTATTCAAGTAAAAATCATACAGTTGCATTTCTTTGCACCATTGTATGAATTATGCCTGCAATTTTATTGAATCTTCCATACCATTTCTGAATAGTTTTACCCAATGACAATACTTGTTATCATACCTAGTGATCTCTCAAACTCCGTATAAATGTTTAAGTATGAGAGAACTTATTAAAAAGGTACCTTCCACACTCAAATTTTGTTGCATTAAAAAGTCATAAATTTTATATTCTGGAGGGAAAATAGCAGATAGGAGAAAAGACTAACGTGCAACCCCCAGTTGGATTTAGAGAACAGCATGTGGAGACGCACGCTGAGCTTTTGCTCCAAGAACCACCAGAGGAACATAATAGGACAACTTAGAGAATTCACAGACCATTTGAAAGAAGTGGCTTGCTGCTCAAAACTCAGCAAGACAGTTGAAAACTGAGTTCCCAAAGAATAAGAGAGGGAAGAGTCTCCTCTGAACACACATCTTCACTGGGGAACACGAAAGTTCAGATCATGGGAGAAGGATTTAATATTACCTAGAGCTGAAATGGATTTAGGAAGCTGATCAAAATATAAAAGTAGAAGAAACAGCTAGAAGAGCCCTGTAGACATTCCCAGTCCCCAGATTGAGCCCAGGGAAACCATCACTGGTTTCTTCTCACAGGTGTCCTTGGGGAAGGCAGCCAGCAGAATTAGGGAAGGGCCACAGGGTGCAGGGAGCTTCTAGCTGAACTTTGTAATAATTTTGGGTGAGCATGAATTTTCCTAAGCAGAATCCAGGAAGCACAAATGCGAAGTGCAGATATGAGCACATAAGCCACAGCCAATGTTGCAGGCAGATGGGAAGGGTCAAGGCCTGAGAGCGCTGTTTGCTTTCTCAGTGGACAGGCTTGTAGCAGCTCTCCTCCCTGGATGTCTGGATATAAACTCAATATTGTTGTTTGAGCACAGCAGGAATGAGACTGGTCTTGTTCACTGCATGAGTAAGGTCTGTCACTGCTGGCTTTCCCCTACTTCCCTGGTGACCCATATAACATAGCATAGGCAGCCATAATCCCTCTGGGAACATACCTCCATTGGTCTGAGAACCATCCCCCAATACCCACCCCCCCACCCCCAGTGGCCACAGCAAACCCCATCCAAGGAGAATGTGACCTCAGACACACCTAACTCTGCCCCCACCTGATCGTTTTTCTGTACCCTCCCTCGAAGCCAAGGCAAAAGACATAAAACTTTGGGGAGCCCTATGGCCCTGCCCATTGCTTGAGAAACCCAAATACTTATCCTGCCCAATGTAGGACAAGCTCATATCCCTCTTCTACCACAGCAGCTGCTGCTCTCTTGAAAATGGCACTTCCTGACTAGAGGCCAGCCATCTCAAGCCATTAGAGCAACTCATAACAGAACTCCACTCTAAAGAAAAAGAAAAAAGAGTTAATTCCACTGCTTGCATCACCCTGGCTAACCAGAGGTCCTCAGTTTGTCCATGTGTCAACCAGCATTTGAGAAAACCAGGGCACTAACACAACTACAACTGAGGACTGCTGCAGAGTCCACTTCACTCCCCTACGACCCCCAGCAGAGCAGGTGCTGGTATCCATGGCTGGGAGACCTGAAAACTGATCATATCACAGACTCTTTGCAGACATTCTCCAGCACTAGTCCAGAGCCTGGTAGGCCCAGTGGATGGTTAGAACCAGAAAGACAGTAATAAACACTGAAGTCTGAATCTCAGGAAGCCCCATATCTAAGGGAAGGGGGAGCACCACATCAAGGGATCACCCCACGGGATAAAATGATCTGAACAACAGCCTTTGATTATCAGATGTTTTCACTGAAACACCCTACCCAAATGAAAAAGAACCAGAAAGGTAATTCTGGTAATATAACAAAACAGGGTTATATGGGTACTGAAAGTAGTGGTCGGATGCTCGATGAGAAGTGGGATGTTTCCGTGCTTTCTAAGAACGTCTTCTACAGCATCCTTCCGGCTTAGCTTCTCTCCCGCGCGGGGCCTCGCGGGCTCGGCTCCAAAAGATCACACTAGCTCTTTAGCAATGGATCCAAACTCAGGAGAAATGTCTGAATTGCCAGATAAAGAATTTAGAAGGTTGAATATTAAGCTACTGATATAGTTTGGCTCTGTGTGCCCACTAAAATTTCTAACAAATTTGTAATCCCCATGTATTGAGGGAGGAACATGGTGGGAGGTAACTGGATCATGGGGGCCATTTCCCTTATGCTGTTCTCATTACAGAGAATGAGTTCTCATGAAATCTGATAGTTTAAAGATGTTTGGCAGTTCCTGCTCACCTCCTGCTGCCATGTAACATGAGCCTTGCTTCCCCCAATTCTTCCATCATGATTGTAAGTTTCCTGCGACATCCCCAGACATGCAAAACTGTGGGTCGATTAAACTTCTTTTCATTTAAACTACCCAGTCTCAGGTAATACATTATAGCACTGTGAAAACAAACAAATACAAATACTCAAGGAGGTAGCAGAGAAAGGTGAAAACCAACTCAAAGAAATTTAGAAAGAAGACAGGATATGGATAAAAAAATCTCCAGATAAATATATGTCATAAAGAAAAGACAATCATAACTTCTGGAAATGAAAGACACACTTGGAGAAATGCAGCACATGCTGGAAACTTTCAAAAATAGAATTGAACAAATAGAAGAAAGAACTTCAGAGCTTAAAGAAAAGGCTTCTCTTTTCTTTAAGATGAATTAAGCCCATCCAACAAAGACAAATAAAAAAGACTTAAAAATTGAACAAAGCCTTTACAAAATGTGGCATTATGTTTAACAAACAAACGAACAATTGAAGTTCCTGAGAAGAAGGATAAATGTAAAAATTTGGGAAAGGCATTTGAAAGCATAATTGAGGAAAACTTCACTGGTCTTGCTAGAGATCTAGACATCCAAATACAAGAAGTTCAAAGAACACTCAGGAATTTTTTTACAAAAAGTTCATCAACTAGGCACATAGTCATTAGGCTATCTAAAGTGGAGATGAAGGAAATAATCTTAAGAACTGGGAGGCAAAAGCATCTGATAACCTACAAAGGAAAGCCTATCAGATTAATAGCCTATTTCTCAGTAGAAAGCCTACAAGCCAGAAGGGATTAGGATCCCTATTGTTAGCCTCCTTAAACAAAATAATTATCAACCAAAAATTTTGTGCCCAGTGAAACTGAGCTTCACAAATGTAGAGATAAAATCTTTTTCAGACAAACAAATGCTGAGAGAACTCACCACGACCAAGCCAGCACTTTAAGAAATGCCAAAAAGAATTCCAGATCTTGATACAAATCTCAAGTGCACCAAAATAGAATCTCCTTAAAGCATAAATCTCACTGGGCCTGTAAAACAATAATACAATGAAAAAAATCCAAGATATTCAGGCTGCAACTAGCATGATGAATTGAATAGTACCTCACATCTCAATACTAACATTGACTGTAAATGGCCTAAATGCTCTACTTAAAAGAATGGCAAAATGGATAAAAATCCATCAATCGAATATCTGCTGTCTTTAGGAGACTCACCTAACACGTAAGAACTCACATAAACTTAAAGTGGTGGAAAAAGATGTTCCATGCAAATAGAAACCAAAAGCAAGCAGGAATAGCCATTCTTATATCAGACAAAACAGACTTTAAAGCAACAGCAGTTAAAAAACACAAAGAGAGACACGATTTAATGATAGAAGGACCAGTTGAACAGGAAAACATCATGATTTTAAATATACATGCACCTAACACTGGAGCTCCCAAATTTATAAAACAATTACTACTAGACCTAAGAAATGAGATAGCAGCACAACAATAGTGGGAGACTTCAGTACTCCACTGACAGCATTAGTCATGTCATTAATACAAAAAGTCAACAGAGAAACAATGGACTTAAACTATACCCTAGAACAAAAGGGCTTGAGAGATATTTACAGAACATTCTACCTAACTGTAGAACATACTTTTCATCAGCACGTGGGACATTCTCCAAAATAAACCATATCATGAGCCACAAAACAAGTCTTTATAAATTTAAGAAAATCAATCATATATAGAAATTTATTAAATACTCTCTCAGACCACAGTGGAATAAAATTAGAAATTAATTCCAAAAGGAAACCTCAAAACTGTACAAAAACATGGAAATTAAATAATCTGCTCCTGAATGAATGACTCTTGGGTCAACGCTAAAACCAAGATGGATATTTAAAAATTCTTTGAGCTGAATGTTAACAGTGACACAACCTGTCAAAATCTTTTGGATACAGCAAAATCGGTGCTAAGAGGAAAGTTTATATCATGAAATTCCTACATTAAAAGTCTGAAAGAGCACAAATAGGCAATCTAAGCTCACATCTCAAGGAACTAGATAAACAAGATCAAATCAAATCTAAACGCAGCAGAAGAAAAGAAATAACAAAGATCAGAGTAGAACTAAGTGAAATTTAAACAACAAGAAAACAACACAAAAGGTAAATGAAACAAACCAATAGACGATGAGATTGACCAAGAAGAGAGAAGATCCATATAAGCTCCATTAGAAACAAAATGAGAAATATTACAAATTGTTATGTTCACTAATGAGATAATTGTATACCTAGAAAACCCTAAGACTCTACCAAAAAGCTCCTAGATCTGATAAATAAATTCAGTAAAGTTTCAGTATACAAAATTAATGTACACAAGTCAGTAACACTTCTATACACCAATCACAACAAAGCTAAGAATCAAATAAAGAACTCAATCCCTTTTACAACAGCTTCAAAATAACTAAAATACTTAGAAATATACCTAACCAAGGAGGTGAAAGATCTGTACAATGAAAACTATGAAACACTTCTGAAAGAAATCATAGTGACACAAATGGAAACACATTTCATGCTCGTGAATAGGTAGAATCAATATTGTGAAAATGACCATACTGCCAAAAGCAATCTACAAATTTAATGCAATTCCCATCAAAGTATCATTATCATTCTTCACATAACTAGAAAAACAAATCTTAAAATTCATATGGAACCAAAAAAGAGCCCAAATAGCCAAAGCAAGACTAAATAAAAAGAACAAATCTGGATGCATCACATTACCCAGCTTCAAACTATACTACAAAATTATATTTACCAAAATAGTATAGTATTGGTATAAAAACAGGCATATAGACCAATGGAACAGAATAAAGAACCAGAAATAAAGCCAAGTATTTATTGCCAACTGATCTTCAACAAAGCAAATAAAAATATAAAGTGGGATAAGGACATCTTATTCAACAAATGGTGCTGTGATAATTGGCAAACCACATGTAGAAGAATGAAATTGGCTCTTCATTTCTCACCTTATACAAAAATCAACTCAAGATGGATAAAACACTAACTCTAAGACCTGAAACCATAAACATTTTAGAGGATAACATTGGAAAAACCCCTCTGGATATGTTTTAGGCAAAGAGTTCATGACCAGGTACCCAAAAGCAAATGCAACAAAAACAAAGATAAATATATGGAACTTAATTAAACTAAAAAGCTTTCTGCATAGCAAAAGAAATGATCAGCAGAGTAAACAGACAAGCCAAAGAGTAGGAAAAATATTTGCAAACTATGCATCTGACAAAGGACTAATATCCAGCATCTACAAGGAACTCAAACAAATAAGCAAGAAAAACACAATCCCATCAATAAGTGGGGTAAGGACATGAATAGACAATTCCCTGAAGGAGATATACAAATGGACAACAAACACATGAAAAAAAATTCTCAGCATCACTAATCATTAGGGAAATGCAAATTGAAACCACAATGTGATACAAATTTATTCCTACAAAAATTGTCATAATTAAATTTTTTTTTTTTAAAAATGTGTGGATGTGATGAAAGAAAACACTTTTACAGTGTATGTGGGAATGTAAACTAGTACAACCACTATGAAAAATGGTATGTAGATTTCTTAAAGAACTAAAAGTGGAACTACCATTTGATCCAGCAGTCCCACTACTGGGTATCTACCAAGAGGAGAAAAAGTATTATATGAAAAAGACACCTGTACATGCATATTTATAGAGCACAAATTGCAAATGCAAAAATATGGAACCAGATTAAATGCCTATCAACCAACAAGTGGATTAAAAAATGTAATACACACACACACACACACACACACAGAGAGACTATATATATATACATATATATATATTATACACACACACACACACACACACACACACATATTCCACAGTATAGACATGGAAAATAGACACCATGGAATACTTCTCAGCTATAAAAAGAAATGAAATAATGGCATTTGCAGCAACCTGAATAGAGTTGGTGACCATTATTGTAAGTGAAGCAACTCAGGAATGGAAAACCAATCAGCATATGATCTCATTTATAAGTGAGAGCTAAGGTACAAGGACAGAAAAGCATAATAATGATTTAACGAACTCTGGGGATGCTGGGGGAAGGGTCAGAGGGGGATGAGGTACAAAAGACTATACAATGAGTACAGTATACACTGCTTGGGTGATGAGTGCACTGAAATCTCAAAAATCACTGCTAAAGAACTTATTCATGTTCAGGATTCAAGGTGGCCAAATAGGAACAGCTCCAAAGTACAGTTCCCAGCAAGAACGATGCAGAGGGTGAGTGCCCATTTCATTTCCAAACAAATTTTCACTGCCCACAGACCAGGAGATTCCTGGACCAAAAAGCACTGTGAGTTTTCAGCACAGTGGTTTCAGCTGGTGCCAGGTTGGCACACAGAAACTCACACAAATCTGGGTGGCCATTTCAACCAGTGCCAGGAATGCCTGGAAGACAGAGCCGCCCATTCAACTGAAAGGGGGGCTGAGACAGGGAGCCAGGTGATATGGCATGGCAGGTACCACCCCCACAAAACTAGCAATCTGAAATGCTCTGGATTGAGAGTTTTGCAGCAAGTGCAGCTGGATGCAGGATGGTCCAGCTCAGTGTGGGGAAGGGTAACCACCATGACCGAGGCAATCCACCACTACCAAGGCGGTGCACACAGCAGTTGGGCAGAGCCTGTGGCAACTCAGCAACACCTCTGCTGACAGACTGTGACTAGTCTACCCCGTGTGGGGCAAGGCATCTATGAAAAATGGCAGCAGCATCACAGGAACTTATAAATAAAGCTGACCATCCTAGGACAGAGCACCTAGGAAAAGAGGTGGTTAGGAGTTCCACTGCAGCAGACTTAAAAGTACCTGACCAGCAGCTCTGCATGGAACAATGGAGCTCCCAGCACAGCACTTGAGCTCCTATAAGGGACAGACTGTCTCCTCAAGCAACTACCCGACCCCCAGATACCCAAAAAGACATCTTATAAAGGAGAGCTCAGGCTGATATCTGGTAGGTACCCTTCTGGGATGAAAATAACAGAAGAAACCGGCAGCAACCCTTACTGTTCTGCAGCCCCCACGGGTGATCCCCAGGCAAGCAGGGTCTGGAGTGGACCTCCAGCAGTCCTGCAGCAGAGGGGACTGACTGATAGAAGGAAAACAAAGAAACAGAAAGAAATAACTTCATCATCAACAAAAAAAGGACATCCACTCAGAGACCCCATTAGAAAGTCACCAACTACAAAGACCACAGATAGATAAAGCCACTAAGATGGAAAGAAACCAGTGCAAAAAGGATGAAAACACCAAAAACCAGAATGCCTCTCCTTCTCCAAAGGATCACAATTCCTCACCATCTAGGGAATCAAAGATGGATGGAGGATGAATCTGATGAACTGACAGAAACAGGCTTCAGAAGGTGGGCAATAACAAACTTCTCAGGGCTAAGAACATGTGCTAACCCAATGCCAAGAAACTAAGAACCTATAAAAAAGGTTACATGAGATGCTAACTAGAATAAACAGCTTAGAGAAGAATATAAACAACTTGATGGAGCTGAAAAATACAGCACTAGAAGTCCATGAAGCATATACAAGTTTCAATAGCTGAATCGACCAAGCAGAAGAAAGGATATCAGAGATTGAAGATCAACTCAATGAAATAAAATGAGAAGGCAAGAATAGAGAAAAAGAGTGAAAAGAAATGAACAAAACCTCCAAGAAATATGGGATTATGGTGAAAAGACCTAATCTATGTTTGATAGGTGTACCTGAATGTGATGGAGAAAATGAATCCAAGCTGCAAAACACTCTTCAGAATATTATCCAGGAGAACTTCTCCAACCTAGCAAGCCAGGCCCCCATTCAAGTGCAGGAAATACAAAGAACACCACGAAGACATTCCTCAAGAAGAGCAACCCCAAGGCACATAATCATCAAATTCACCAGGGCTGAAATGAAGGAAAAAATGCTAAGGGCAGCCAGAGAGAAAGGTCAGGTTACCCACAGAAACTCTACAAGCCAGAAAAGAGTGGAGGCCAATATTCAACAACCTTAAAGAAAAGAACTTTCTACCTAGAATTTCGTATCTAGCTAAACTAAGCTTCATAAGCAAAGGAGAAAGAAAATCCTTTATGGGCAAGCAATTGCTGAGAGATTTTGTCACCACCAGGCCTGCCTTACAAGAGCTCCTGAAAGAAGCACTAAACAAGGAAAGGAACAACCAGTACCAGCCACTCCAAAAACATACCAAATGGTAAAGACCATCAACGCAATGAAAAAAATGTGTCAACTAATGGGCAAAACATCCAGCTAGCATCAAAATGGCAGAAAAAAATTTACACTTTACGATATTAACCTTAAATGTAAATGGGCTAAGTGCCCCAGTCAAAAGACGCAGACTGGCAAATTGGATAAAAAGTCAAGACCTATTGGTGTGCTGTATTCAGGAAACCCATCTCACATGCAAGGACACACATAGGCTCAAAATAATGAGATGGAGGAAGATTTATTAAGCAAATGGAGAGAAAAAAAAAAAAAGAAAGCAGGAGTTGCCATCGTAGTCTCTGATAAAATGGACTTTAAACCAGCAAAGATCAGAAGAGACAAAGAAGAGCATTACATAATGGTAAAAGGATCAATGCATCAAGAAGTGGTAACGATCCTAAATACATACACACCCAATACAGGAGCACCCAGGTACATAAAGCAAGTCCTTAACGACCTACAAAGAGACTTAGACTCCCACACAATAATAGTGGAAGACTTGAGCACTCCATTGTCAATATTAGACAGATCAATGAGACAGAAAATTAACAAGCATATCCAGAACTTGGACTCAGATCTAGACCAAGTGGACCTAATAGACATCTACAGAAATCTCCACCCCAAATCCACAGAATATACATTCTTCTCAGCAACATAATTGGAAGTAAGTCACTCCTCAGAAAATGCAAAAGAATGAAAATCATAACAAAGAGTCTCTCAGACCACAGGGCAATCAAATTAGAACTCAGAATTAAGAAACTAACTCAGAACCACACAGGTCATGGAAGCTGAACAACTGGCTCCTGAATGTCGACTGGATAAACAATGAAATGAAGGCAGAAATAAAGATGTTCTTTGAAACCAACGAGAACAGACACAACATACCAGAATCTGTGGGACACATGTAAAGCAGTCTCTAGAGGAAAATTTATAAGAATAAATGCTCACATGAGACGTGAGGAAAGATCTAAAATCGACACCCTATTGTCCAAATTAAAAGAGCTATAGAAGCAAGATGAAAAAAACTCAAAACCTAGCAGAAGCCAGGAAATAACTAAGATCAGAGCAGAACTAAAGGAGACAGAGACACAAAAAAGTCTTCAAAAATAATAAATCCAGATGCTGGTTTCTTGAAAAGATGAACAAAATAGACCACTAGCCACATTAATAAAAAGAAAAGGGAGAAGAATCAAATAGATACAATAAAAAATGATAAAGGGGATATCACCACTGATTCCACAGAAACACAAACTACCATCAGAGATTACTGCAAACAATTCTATTCACATAAACTAGTAAACCTGGAAGAAATGGATAAATTCCTGGACACTGGCACCCTCCCAAGCCTAAACCAAGAAGAAGTTGAAACCTTGAACAGACCAATAACAAGAGCTGCAGTTGAGGCAACAATTAACAGACTATCATCCAAAAAAAAGTCCAGATTCAGACAGGTTCACAGCCGAATTCTACCAGATGTACAAAGAGGAGCTGGTACCATTCCTTCTGAAACTATTCTAAACAATACAAAAAGAGGGAATCCTTCCCAAATCATTTTACAAGACCAACATCATCCTGATACCAAAACCCAGCAGAGACTCAACGAAAAAGAAAACTTCAGGCCAATATCCATGATGAATATAGATACAAAAATCTTCAATAAAATACTGGGATCAAAAAGCTTATCCATTACGATCAAGAAGACTTCATTCCAGGGATGCAAAGCTGGTACAACAGACCCAAACCTATAAATGTAATCTATCACACAAACAGAACCAAAGACAAAAACCACATGATTATCTCAATAGATGCAGAGAAGACATTTGACAAAATTCAACAGCCTTTATGCTAAAAACTCTCAATAAACTAGGTATCGAAGAAACATATCTCAAAACAACAAATGTACAGCCAATATCATACTGAATGGGCAAAAACTGGAAGCATATGTTTTTGGAATCCAGCACTAGACAAGGATGCCCATTTTGAAATCCAGCACTAGCCAAGGATGCCCTATTTCACCACTCCTATACATATAGTATTGCAAGTTCAAGCCAGAGCAATTAGGCAAGAAAAAAAAAAGCATATTCAATTAGGAAAAGAGGAAGTCAAACTGTCTCTATTTGCAGACCACATGATTGTATATTGAGAAGACCCCATTGTCTCAGTCCAAAATCTCCTGAAACTGATAAGCAACTTCAGCAAAGTCTCAGGGTACAAAATCAATGTGCAGAATCACAAGCATTTCTATACACCAATAACGAACTAACAGAGAGCCAAATCATGAGCAAACTCCCATTCACAATTGCTACAAAGAAAATAAAATACCTAGGAATACAACTAACAAAGGATGTAAAGGATCTCTTCAGGGAGAACTAAAAACCACTGCTCAAGGAAATAAGAGAGGACACATACAGATGGAAAAGCATTCTATGCTCATTGTTAGGAAGAATAAATATTGTGAAAATGGCCATACTGCCCAAAGTAATTTATAAATTTAATGCTATCCCCATCAAGCTACCAATGACCTTCTTCACAGAACTGGAAAAAAACACCTTAAGCTTCATATGGAACTAAAAGAGAGCCCTCAAAGCCAAGACAATCCTAGGCTAAAAGAACAAAGCTGGAGGCATCATGCTACCTGATTTCAAACTATACTACAAGGCTACAGTAATCAAAACAGCATGGTACTTGTACCAAAACAGAGATATAGACCAATGGAACAGAACAGAGGCCTCAGAGGCAATACCATACATCTACAACCATCTGATCTTTGACAAACCTGACAAAAGCAAGCAATCGGGAAAGGATTCCCTGTTTAATAAATGATGTTGGGAAAACTGGCTAGCCATGTGCAGAAAGCAGAAACTGGACCCCTTCCTGACACTTTACACTAAAATCAACTCCAGATTGATTAAAGACTTAAACCTAAGACCTAACACTATAAAAACCCTAGAAGAAAACCTAGGCAAAACCATTCAGGACATAGGCATAGGCAAGGACTTCATGACTAAAACACCAAAAACATTCGCAACAAAAGCCAAAATAGACAAATGGGACCTAATTAAACTCCAGAGCTTCTATACAGCAAAAGAAACGATCATTAGATTGAACTGGCAATCAACAGAATGGGAAAAATTTTTGGAATCTACCCATCTGACAAAGGGCTAATATCCAGAATCTACAAAGAACTGAAACAGATTTACAAGAAAACAAACAAACAAACAAACCCATCCAAAAGTTGGCGAAGGATATGAACAGAAACTTTATAAAAGAAGACATATTTGAGGCCAACAAACATATGAAAAAATGCTCATCAGCACTGATTTTTAGAGAAATGCAAATCAAAACCACATTGAGATACCATATCATGCCGGTTAGAATGTAAATCACTAAAAAAATCTGGAGACAACAGATGCTGGAGAGGATGTGAAGAAATTGGAACACTTTTACACTGCTGGTGGGAGTGTAAACTAGTCCAACCATTGTGGAAGACAGTGTGGCGATTCCTCAGGGACCTAGAAATAGAAATTTCATTTGACCCAGCAATCCCATTACTGGGTATATACCCAAAGGGTTATAGATCATTCTATTATAAAGACACATGCACATGTATGTTCAAAGCGTCACTGTTTACAATAGCAGAAACCTGGAACCAACCCAATGCCCATTGATGATAGACTGGACAAGGAAAATGTGGCACATATACACCATGGAATACTATGCAGCCATAAAAAATGATGAGTTTGTGTCCTTTGTAGTTATATTGATGAATCTGGAAATCATAATTCTCAGCAAACTGACACAAGAACAGAAAATCAAACACTGCATGTTGTCACTCATAGGCAGGTGTTGAACAATGAGAATACATGGACACAGAGAAGGAAGCATCACACATTGGAGTCTGTTGGGGGGCACTAAGGGAGGGACAGCAGGGGTGTGGGGAGGTCAGGGAGGGATAATATGGGGAGAAATGCCAGATGTAGGTGACCGGGAGATGGAGGCAGCAAACTACATTGCCATGTGTGTACCTGTGCAACAATCCTGCATGATCTGCACATGTACCACAGAACCTAAAGTACAATTAAAAAAAATTACTTATTCATGTAACCAAATACCACCTATTCCTCATAAACTATTGAAATAAATTATAAATTTTTGATTAAAATTCTAGTGAATTCAATGTTTCATGCCTATTTATCTTATTCATATTAGTATTACCATTTTGTCATTTAGTTATAATATTAAACAAGTTTACAATAAAACTCATCATCTTCAGTGGGGTGGTTTTATAGCATAGTAAGCACCACAATCAAGAGAGAGATCACCTTCCGCACTCTAAAATTTTCTTTCTGTCCTGCAGTTGACCTCCTCTCTCCTTTCCTAGCCTCTGACCATCACAGATTTGTTTTTCTCTCACTATTGTTTTGCGTTTTTCAAAATTTTATATGTATAAGATAAGAAAACATGTATTCTTTTGTGTTTGATTGCCTCACTTAGCAATATTACTATCTTAATAATATTAAATTTTCCCATCTATAAACACAACATATCATTTTTTAGGTCTTCTTTTATTTCTCTTTGCAATGTTTCAGTTTTCAGTGAATAGGTCATGCCTTTATTTCATTAAATTTATTTATAAGTAGTTTGTTGTTATAATAAATGAGAATGCTTTAGCATTTGATTTTCTAATTGTTCATTGCAGGTATAGAAATGGAATTAATTTTTATATTGACCTTATATTCTGTAACCTCTTAAATTCACTAATTAGTTTCAGTAGTTATTTTGTAGACTCTTTTGAATTAACCATGCATAATCATCATGTCATCTGCAGATAAATATTATTTAAATTCTTCCTTTCTAATTGATTTGCATTTTACTTCATTTTCTTGCCTTATTGAGCTCACAATAATGCTAAATAGAAATAGTGAGTATAGATAGGCATTATTTGTTCCTGATTTAGTTTTTCACTGTTAAACATGATGATAGTTGTAGGCTTAGATAAAAGTCATGCCTGTTGACAGTAAATTGTAGAGATTCTGGATTTCATTATTTTTCCTTGAACAGTGTTTCTCTGCTTTTGAAATAATAAAGGTGGTATGCCTGTAAGTCAATTTAAATACGAATTTTCCTTATTTAGAGCTGGAAGATCTTAAGTTATATGATATATTTAATATCAACAAATGGGCATATATAATATGGATCCTAATAGAGAAGGATCATAATCACTGATTAATATTTGAATCATTAAAGAATGTACACCTACATTGTTAATCCTTATAGAAAACTTACTTTTGGCTTGCCCTGTCTCTGTGTGTGCGTCTGCGTGCATGTACGTTAAGTAAGTGGGTGTGTGGTCGAAGTGGCAGGGTAGTAATATTTTGAGTGCTCGGCAAATTTAACACCGGCAATACATTTTTTTTTTTTTTTTTTGCAGAGATGTGATCTGACTAGGTTGGCCAGGGTGGTCTTGCACTCCTAGCCTCAGGCAATTTTCCTGCCTCAGTCTCTCAAAGTGCTGGGATTACAGACAAGGGCCACCCCATCTGGTCAGCAATACAATTTTTAAAAATATTTTAATGTATGCACGTATGTTAATATATGCATATTTATACTGTGTATAATTACAATGAATTTCTGATGTATATTTATAATGAATGTAATTATAGTGTTTATAATGTACATAAGTCAAACAGTAATATAAACAAATGTTTGGAGTATGTATGTCCCATTTAGCTTAATACAATAAAAACATTTTAAGGTTTAGTGGAATACATATTTGATTTTAGGCTTATGTTTTCTATTTAACCGTTCTAGTGGTATTAGCACAACTGAATGTACAAAATGTGTTTATGTTTGCAAGGGGTTCCAATAAAGGTGAGTGACACTTTGGGGAAGACAAGATTAAATCTATCTGTTTGTATTGCCTGGCTCTGGTTCTGGTATATTACCACTTCCATGCTGTCTCATATGTAAATAACTACATAAGCTCTTTTTTCTTTTCTTTTTTTTTTTTTTTTTGAGACAGATTTTCGCTCTTGTTACCCAGGCTGGAGTGCAATGGCGCAATCTCGGCTCACCGCAACCTCCGCCTCCTGGGTTCAGGCAATTCTCCTGCCTCAGCCTCTTGAGTAGCTGGGATTACAGGCACGCACCACCATGCCCAGCTAATTTTTTGTGTTTTTAGTAGAGATGGGGTTTCACCATGTTGACCAGGATGGTCTCGATCTCTTGACCCCGTGATCCACCCGCCTCGGCCTCCCAAAGTGCTGGGATTACAGGCGTGAGCCACCGCGCCCGGCCTACATAAGCTCTTAAAGAGGTTTGAAGTAATTGTCACTCTGTGAATAAATGTAATAGTTGTTGAACAGGACAAAGGAGATAAAGTGCCTGGGATTTTGAAAAATGGAATACAAGAGCAGAGAGAGCATGGCTTTGGTAGTCCAATGTGGTGACTTATCTAATTTTATAGCTTCTTCATGTTATTTTATAGCACTTCAAGATCTTATCTCCTAGAGGTATGAAAATTAAGATTGTAGAATTATGAAGTTTAATAAATGATAGTTTATGATTCTTATAATAGACAATCTAACATTATAAGAACATAATGAAATTTATCAAGGGAAGAAATTATATTGTTAAAGACAATAGAAAGCAGATTTGGAATTAAATAAAATGAGATTTGTATCTAAATTAAACTAGTTCAATTGAGAACTTGCTTAAAGCACAGACTTACCCTATAAGAAACTTAAATATTTAATTAACAGTAAAATAAGAATAGACATAATAATTTTACTATATAATTGTATTAAACCATGCCTCCTTTCCTATAAAGAAGTAGATGAGACTGGGTAATTTATAAAGCACAGAAGATTCACTGGCTTACGGTTCTGTAGGCTGTACAAGAAACATCGCTTCTGGTGAGGTTTCAGGAGGATTTATTTGTGGCAGAGGGTGAAACAGAAGCTTGCATGTCTCATGGCAAAAGCAGGAACAAGAGGGTAGGGGGGAGATGACACACAATTTTTTTGTTTGTTTTTGAGACAGAGTCTCTTTCTGTTGCCCAGGCTGGAGTGCAGTGGGACCATCTCAGCTCACTGCAACCTTCACCTCCCGGGTTCAAGGTGATCCTCCCAACGCAGTCTTCCAAGTAGCTGGAATTGCAAGGGTGTGCCACCATGTCTGACTAATTTTTGTATTTTAAGTACAGGCAGGATTTCACCATGTTGGCCAGATTGGTCTCAAACTCCTGACCTCAAGTGATCCACTAATCTCAGCCTCCCAAAGTGCTGGGATTACAGGCATGAACCACCGTGCCCATCTAGAGATACCACACACTTTAAACAACCAGATTTATGAGAACTCACTATTATGAAGACAGCACCAAGCCATGAAGGATCATCCCCTATAACCCAAACACCTCCTTCCAGGCTCTACCTCTGGCACTGGTAATTACAATTCAACATGATATTTGATTGTGGACAAATAGCCAAACTGTAAGAGTGGTTATACAAACAAAAACAGTAAGAATACATGTTATTGGTTTGAAATTTAGTGATTAATTGTTTTATTAACATACTTTTTACAATAATTGTTTAAAAGAGAATGTAGTATAATATTATACATATGTTTACAGAGAGTGTTATATGATTTATATCTAGCATAAGATTTGTGCTAACATCACTAATTTGGAGTCCAGCCCAAATTTGTTCTTTCTATGGCTCATGCCATCAGACAGGCATAATCATAAGATATGTAAAAAAATCCTGTGACCTCAACTCTGTCAAAGAGAAGGGATGATCAGAGAACAAGGTAAAACCTGCTCCTAGGGACAGATATGGGAAATCTGCCCTAAATTTGAAAGCACACCAAAAGAAAAGCAGATATAAGAGGTTCAGTACACATGGATCTGTGTTATGGAAAGAAAATAAGGAATGCTTTTTCCTGTGCATTATGGGAATGCTTATTGCTGTTCCCAGCAGTCAATCTAGGTGGCAGTTGAAATCTGGAGAAGTCCGTGGGTGGTAATTGTTTACATGGATTGTTTTTCCCACAATTATTTATCTGCTAATGGGGAATCGGGCAGGGAGTGGATAGAAAGAAAATTTAAGGCAGAATACAAATAATAGAGGAGAAAAATAATGAAAGGTAATTTTGTATCTGGATTCCAGCAAAACAGACTACTTTAGATAACAAAAAGGTGAGTCTTAGGTCAGTCTGGAAGAGGATATGTTAGAATTTGTGGGAGAATCAGGTATCCTGTGAACTGTGGTTAAAGGTAGACATATTAACCTTTTGATTAAGGCGAAAATAAGGTAAGGTGTAGGACTATGCACATGTAATTTTCTCTAGGCAGTGATGTGCACCTTTTTTAAAAAGGTAGAGCTTGTGTTAAGTGAATGAAAATTTTTAGAAGAAACTTGTTTTTCTGTAGATGCAGAAGTAACATTTTCTGTTGAAACTGTACATTCCAGATCTGTAAGAAAGATGTGTTGTAGACACATCATCTTTATTGCTCCATTACTTTTTCAAAATGATAGGGTCCTCAACCCAGTAAAAATAATTTGATTCACTGTGATTTACAAATAGATAGAGAAAATCTAGTAGTTCTACAGAAATATTTTAAGAGAAAAACCCATTACATTTTTACATGAATTCAACTTCATTAATAACAAAATACTGACATAATTAATGAGGAGCTCTTAGAATCACTATCTTTAAAGCTGCATGATGTTTACATATATTGATAGATTGTTATGCTTGAGGAAGAAATGAAACATGAGGATCACAGCTGAATAATAATTCAGGGCTAGATTTCAAGGGTAGAAACTGTTTTACATTGATGAGGTGGTGTATAGAATTTCTTCAGATTTTATAAAGAGCAGAAGATAAGCTTTCATTCATCTGGTGACAAAACAAGACAAGGAAATATATTTGGGTACTCTAACTTTGCATAAAGTATGTGATCAACTCCTTTCAGTGGAGTACATCATTTAAAAATGATTACGATCACAGCTGCTACAATGATGAAGGGGGTTCCGTAAAAGTTCTATTTTCAGGTATATAGCATGTTATGACATTTTGTATAATAGGTTTTTACTTGCTTTTTCATCTGAGAAATTTAGATTACTCATCTATATCTCAATTACACCACTGAAGATGGAGATTTATGTCTTAGAACAATGTATATATTTTATCGCAAGAGACTGAAGAGTGACAGCAGGCTAGTATACACTTTCATGGAAATGGTAACCTAGGAATGGGTTGCAAAGCAATTCTTAATCATATGCAAAAAGAACTCTCAGTAAGCTTGCAAACAAGACAAAACTATAAATTCTACCATAACATATAAAAATAACAAATCATGATAGAATTCACAGCTGTGTTTCATGGTTGCAATGAAAAAAAACTTGCTAAACATGAAAATGACTTTGTTTTGATTTTATCCTTTTTTCATAAACTGTAAGTGAAGAGACAGAAGGTGGTCAAAAATAGTGTATCCCAAGAGTCAAATCAAAGAAAATATCTCACTTACATACTTCTATAAAGAAAATTAAATAATATTTTTAAAGTAGCCCATTAAAGTACCATTCTGAACTGGGTGACTTTGGGAAAAAATCACACGGAAAATATATATTATGAGTTATGTTTCTCTCTTGATGAATTTTCACAGTCTATGCATAATAAAAATGAAATAGCTGTGCAGCAAAATCCAGGTGTGAAAGAGCCAGAAGTTTCTGATGGTGGAAACCAACCCATGACTTACGCTTGCTGCGAGTGTGCTTATCAGATTGAGTAAACCTGGAATCACTCTTCCATTATAAAAGCATATTGTGGCCACCGCTATAATCCCAGCACTTTGGGAGGCTGAGGAGGGCAGATCATGAGGTCAGAAGATCGAGACCGTTCTGGCTAACACGATTAAACCTCGTCTGTACTAAAAATACAAAAAAATACAAAAAAAAAAAAAAAAATCAGCTGGGTGTGGTTGCACGCACCTGTAGTCTCAGCTATTCGGGAGGCTGAGGCAGGAGAATCGCTTGAACCTGGGAGGTGGAGGCTGCAGTGAGCTGAGATTCCACCACTGCACTCCAGCCTTGGTGACAAAGTGAGACTCCGTCTCAGAAAAAAAAAAAAGAAAAAAGCATATTGTAAAACACATCTACTGACTCAGCAGTGTTCAGTAAAACACATCTTAATAAAACAAAATACTGGAAGTACCAAAAATTCAGTTCTGAAGTAATAATATCAACACTTACTGAGCACATATAATGTTTCAGAAAATTTTCTAAGCGCTTTACATATATAATTTAATATTCACATTAGCTTCATAAGCTAGGTATTATTTTGTAAACATTCTTTTTACTGTAGTAAAAGCTGTATAAGGTATAACATAAAATTTACCCCCTTAATAATTTCTTTTTTTTAAGTATCTGAGTGATTCTTTTTTTTTAATTGCATTTTAGGTTTTGGGGTACATGTGAAGAACATGCAAGATTGTTGCATAGGTACACACTTGGCAGTGTGATTTGCTGCCTTCCTCCCCCTCACCTATGTCTGTCATGTCTCCCCATGCTATCTCTCTCCACCTCCGCACTCCCCCCATCTCTCCCCCATTTCCCCCCAATGGACCCCAGTGTGTAGTGCTCCCCTCCCTGTGTCCATGTGTTCTCATTGTTCAACACCCACCTATGAGTGAGAACATGCAGTGTTTGATTTTCTTCTCTTGTGTCAGTTTGCTGAGAATGGTGGTTTCCAGATTCATCCATGTCCCTACAAAGGACATGAACTGATCTTTTTTGATGGCTGCATAATATTCCATGGTGTATATGTACCACATTTTCCCTGTCCAGTCTATCATTGATGGGCATTTGGGTTGGTTCCAGGTCCTTGCTATTGTAAACAGTGCTACAATGAACATTCGTGTGCATGTGTCCTTATAGTAGAACGATTTATAATCCTTTGGATATATACCCAGTAATGGGATTGCTGGGTCAAATGGGATTTCTATTTTTAGGTCATTGAGAAATCACCACACTGTCCCCCTTAATAATTTCTAAGTGTACAATTCAGTAGTGTTGAGTGTATTCACATTGTTGTGCACCCAATATCCAGAATATTTTTTATCTGGCAAAACTGAAACTCTATATTAAACATCTTTTTTCACCTCTTTGAAGTCCCTAGCAATTACTGTCCTACTTTCTGTTTCTATGAATTTGACTACTCTAGATACCTCACATAAGTGGAGTCACATAGTATTTGTCTCACTTAGTATAATGTCCTCATGGTTCTTCCATGTTGTAGCATAAGTCAAGATTTATTTTCTTTTTAAGGCTAGATAATCCATTGCATATATCTATCATATTTTGTTTATCTACCTATCTGTTGATGGACCCAGAATTGCTTCTATTTCTTGGTTATTGGCAACAGTGCTGTTGTGAGCATGGGCTTGCAAGTACCTGAGGTTCTGCTTTCAATTCTTTTGTATATATACCAAGAGTACAGTTGCTAGGTCATAGGGTAATTGTATTTTTACTTTTTCTAAGAAACTACTTTGTTGTTTTCCAGTGGCTGCACTGTTTTATATTTCCATACACATAATATAAAGTTTATATATATATAATATATCATATAAAATTATATATATAATTCTTATATATAATATATATTATACATATTATATGTTTTCATATATTTTTATATGCACAGGGTTCCAATTTCTCAGCATGCTCACCAACACTTGTTATTTTCTAGCTTTTGTTCATTTGATAGTAGCCATACTTATGGATGTGAGGTGATATCTCATTGTGATTTTGTTTTACATTTCCTATTATTTTTACCCTCATTTTTCAGATGGAGAAGCTATGCTACAGAGAGGTTATGTAATTTGTGCAAAGGCACCCAGTTCAGGGTGGAGCTTAAAATTCAAACACTCTACCTCCTATGCTTGACTTTCTGACTCCTACTTTGCAGTCAGCAATTACAGTCATTTAGAAAAAGCGAAGATTTCTGTGTAAGAGCAATCAGAAGAGAGTAGCCAGTTGATATATACTTTGTACTGGAAATTTAAATGTAGAGAACAATAAAGATATTGTGAGTTCATGTTAATTGACACCAAAACTGATGAACAGAAATGGCTGTTTTGTCAGAGAGTGTACAAGTCAGTGTGTGAATAAAAAGAGTAATGGGTGGTAAAGGAAGAAGCAGTTGTAAACTAAACAAGAAAAAAACATTTTTCTTAGTCACACCTGGATAGATTTTCTCTAGCTCACAATATGGAAATTGGTAACATTGTCAATGTGGAAATGTGACAAATCATCCTAGCTTCACACTACGTGTTATTTGTGAACTTATGCAAACTTATTTGTGAACTTATGTTATTTGTGAACTTATATGTAAACAACTGCTTGGGTGAAAGATTTAATTAAATGCTGTATTTAGGAATTTAGATTTACCCATTCTCTTTTAGCCCATTTATTGTCATTCTTAAGTCCCAGGTTTTAAAGAAAAATCAGATTTTTTAAAAAACAGATGTATTGGGGTAGGTGGCTCTCACTGAAACATTTTTGTAAAGATTCTAATGTGTTTTTTTTTGGAATTTCAGTGACTGGCACTTATCTTATAAATTAGAATGAATACTGAATAACTACCACCTACTATGCCAAGCTGTTACATCTTTCACATGCAATGATCTCATTTAATTCATACAAAACTACTTAACAAAGGTATTAACAATACAGTTGAGAAATTCAATGCTATATGCAGTATTGTCCCAAGTCTAAATCCTAATTATGAAAGATACAAAATTCAAATCAGTTCTAATCTGGAGCAAAATTAATGTTGTAGCCAAATAAGCCAACCCATCATTTATTTGTTTATATCATCATTTAGTAATTTATCATAGCTCAGTAAATGTCTTTTGTATGTCAAACAAAAAAGACAAGATACAGGCTCTGATTTTCATGAGAATGAAGTCAACTTAATATGCATTGTACAGGATATCTACAAATAAAAGATCATAACAAACTTCAGTTAATGGGTAGGATAAAACCACTTCTCTCCAGAACAACTCAAAAAAGTCAAATAAATCACAAAGATTATATTTTTAAAGACTTCAGAGAGTTGCAGAAACAATGACCACAGAATAGGTTGAAATTTCATGGAGTGGAAACCTTTAAGATAAGGTGACTGCCATTCGACTTCATTATTATTACCCTGAGGTTTGGGTTTGATATACGGGAAGACTTAATAAATGATAGCCATTAGAATGATGATAGTGAGGAAGAGGAGGAGGAGAATAATGGTGATTAACTCTGTTGCATAATATGCAATATTTCTGTTTCTGGAAAGGTATATTTCTCTATTGGCTCATTTGCAGAACCATTTTGACAGATATACTGAGGCCAGTGAATAATTACCTCCTTCTATCATAAAATGTCACCAGCACCCAGATTTCAGTTTTGTTTTTGATACATCTCATAGAAAAAAAAAATGCTCATCCTGGACTTTCTCACTATGTTTTTGGCAACAATATATATGATAGCTCCAGTAACATCATATATTGTATTGTATATATCTACTAGACTGTGTTTGCCATTAATAAAGAGAGGTTGTTCCTTCAAAACTTATCCCAATTCTTCATCATACAAAAACATAAACAATTTTTTTCTCATTCTTAATTCCCTCTTTACTATTAAAATTATTTCAAAAGCTATCATTAATTGCTCTTTTGTAAGTATACAAAGACGGCTGTTAACAGTGTCATCTCTCATCTGTACAAATTTTCATGTTTAAATTCAATGAAATACAGTACTCATGAAAATCCTCAAGGTACAGTACAAAAAGGAAAGTTTTAAATGTGATTTTTGCTAAAGGCAAATTGCATTGATCCTTATTGGCTTTTTACTACACTAGAGCATTTTCTCTTCAAAATTTGCCACTAAAAGCCTTACAATATTTTGTCAGGTATAGTTTTTAATTGTCTTAATAAATGCTGAATCCTTTCTCCTTAGGGAGGAGTGGTTGGCAACAGAAACAACATAATTATTTCTCAACAAATTTCTATTTTTACAGCTTTAAAAAGTTTCTTTTAATTCTCCAAAGGTGTTCTGATGTAGCAGTTTTTATAAGGAAAACATGTTTGTGATTTCTTTCATGACAGTAATGAACAGAGAAGAATGGAAGAAATATTAATGAATTTCAATGTTGTGGATATGGAAAAATTTCTGTGCCTCTTCTATCTTCCATTTCAAATATGATAGATATAACATGTTGATCATTTATTTAAAACTAAAGAGTTTTTTCCCTTTGCAAGAAATGTTTATATTTCTTTATTTCTATTTCAATGCTTCCATATATTCTTTCTCACCACACCTTTAGTCTTTCTGCAAGGAAATGAGTAAACATGGCATATAACTCATACTTTCTCACATTTTTCACAAGCAACACCTTCTTGGCTCCATCTGTAAACTCAATACCTGTTAACTAACAAGGCTGAATTGTTCTGTAAATTGTTTGCCAGGCAGCATGTTAGCTTTGGCGGTCCTTAAAGCCCATTGTAGAGTTACTAAGAGGTGCCTTCAGGCTGCAGGAGGTGAAAAGGAAGAGGAGAGTATATTTGGGCTGATATTATTATCTGAGCTTCTTTAAGGATTGGCTGTCATAGTCACTGATCAAACAGATGCTCAAATGTCAGGATGCACAGAAGTGTGGCTTTGGACTCCTTGCAGATACTTCTGTGTCTATCACTTGATGCGATTAACAAAACTTGCTGATATGGATGGCTCTAGTTTGAGGATGGCAATTGAGTTTTGTATTTGTGCTTCTGAATATCATAATTTGTCTTAATTTCTTCTTCTCTATTTATTAGATTGGTACAAAAACAATTACAACTTTTGCCATTGCTTTTGAATGGCAAAAACCACAATCACTTTTGCTCCAACCCAATACATGATCATTTAAATTTCACATACTATTTCAACGTTGTGCCTTCTTATCAGGGAAAAAAAAATCTCTTTTTTTTATTGCATTTTAGGTTTTGGGGTACATGTGAAGAACATGAAAGATTGTTGCATAGGCACACACATGGCAGTGTGGTTTGCTGCCTTCCGTCCCCTCACCTGTATCTGTCATTTCTCCCCATGCTATCTCTTCCCAACTCCCCACCCCCCGCCCCTCCCCTATGTCCCCCCAATGGACCCCAGTGTGTAGTGCTCCCCTCCCTGTGTCCATGTGTTCTCATTGTTCAACACCCACCTATGAGTGAGAATATATGGTGTTTGATTTTCTGCTCTTGTGTCAGTTTGCTGAGAATGATGGTTTCCAGGTTCATCCATGTCCCTACAAAGGACGTGAACTCATCGTTTTTGATGGCTGCATAATATTCCATGGTGTATATGTACCACATTTTCCCTATCCAGTCTATCATCGTTGGGCATTTGGGTTGGTTCCAGGTCTTTGCTATTGTAAACAGTGCTGCAATGAACATTCATGTGCACGTGTCCTTATAGTAGAATGATTTATAATCCTTTGGATATATACCCAGTAATGGGATTGCTGGGTCAAATGGTATTTCTATTTTTAGGTCCTTGAGGAATCGCCACACTGTCTTCCACAATGGTTGAATTAATTTACATTCCCACCAACAGTGTAAAAGTGTTCACAAGCCCATTCAAAAATGGGCAAAGGATATGAACAGATACTTTGCAAAAGAAGACATACAGGAGGCCAACAAACATATGAAAAAATGCTCATCATCACTGGTCATCAGAGAAATGCAAATCAAAACCACATTGAGATACCATCTCACACCAGTTAGAATGGCAATCATTAAAAAATCAGGAAACAACAGATGCTGGAGAGGCTGTGGAGAAATAGAAAAACTATCTCTTGAATAAAATAAAAACTTTTCAGATTGGTCTAATTTGTATAATATTCTTTGTGACTGTGAAGTCTGTTTTAACAACAACCAAAAAGGTGTACTATGAAAAGACAATACTACCTATTGTATCTAAAGTCTTAATTTAAGACAGCTAAAACAATATTGTTTCTAAATTTTTTAATTTTTAATTTTTGTGGCTACATAGTATGTGTATTTATTTATGGGACACATGAGATGTTTTGATGCAGGCATACAATGTGAAATAAGCACATTATGAAGAAAGGGATGTGAATCCCCTCAAGCATTTATTCATTGAGTTGCAAACAATCCAATTACACTCTTTAAGTTATTTAAAAATGTACAGTTATTATTGACTATAGTCACCCTGTTGTGTTATTGTTCTTTTAATTTCAATGTTTAGATCCACCAATTGAAGGGTTATAGAAGATTACTTATTGTGTACCCTATAGCAAATAGGGTACAAATTTGTTTTCAGGATACCTTATTAGTTCTGTGGCCAATACCTCCATATATATTTATTTCTGAAAACATCCTCTTGGCAGGCCTGAAGTTAGTGAAATGAGACCACTTGTATTCATTTTGGTTTTCAGATATCATCTTAGGCAATTGATTTTTTTTTTACTCATATAATTATGTCCCTGGATAAATTGATAAAAGTAATAAAGTTTGACCTGACTCTTTCTAAAGTAACTGGAATTTTCCCAGCTGCCACTAGCCTATGGGTACAAATGAGTCTACACTTATCCCAACACTATTATCTTCTTGATTCATCTTCTCTGTCAGCTCAACTCGAGAACACTGGACACCACAAAAGTCTTTACATCTTTATTAACTAATGTGAGTATTCTCACACATTCTTTTGAACAAAGTCACTTTTTCTAGAAATTTTTGATGTTTAAGAGACAACTGCTGCCTTTCAGTGGCCATTCCTTCTCCCCATTGCTGTGCTTCCAATGCATTAAATCCTTCAAGCTTCCATGCTCTATTATGAAGTCGAAAAAACTATCATCTTGTGGTCTTACCCAGCCACATCAATAAGAACACTCTTTTTCCACATCCCCTTCTGGCCATGTACAAGATCCTGTGAAAGTAGATATGTTTAGGGACCTCTGATATGTTCCACCTCTGAAGATATGTCTGACTTAAAATTTAGTCCAGTTGAATGCAATGTTACAATGTCTGAGTTCTTTACAATTTTTTTCTTAAAAAGATGCTTAGAAACAAAGAAACTATCAACAGAGTAAACAGACAACTTACATAATGGGAAAACATTTTTGCAAACTATGCATCTGAAAAAGGTCTAATATCCAGCATCAATAAGAAAGTTAAAGAATTTTCTGTGCTCACTTTGGCAGCACATATACTAAAATTGGAACGATACAGAAAAGATCAGCATGGCCCCTGCGCAAGCATGACACGCAAATTCGTGAAGTGTTATATTTTTTGAATTGGATAAATTCCTGGAAACTTGCATCCTCCCAAGCCTAAACCAGGAAGAAGTCGAAACCCTGAATAGACCAATAACAAGGGCTGAAGTTGAGGCAGCAATTAATAGCCTATCGATCAAAAAAAGCCCAGGTCCAGATGGGTTCACAGCCGAATTCTACCAGACATACAAAGAGGAGCTGGTACCATTCCTTATGAAACTATTCCAAACAATACAAAAAGAGGGAATCATTCCCAAATCATTTTATGAGAGCAACATCATCCTGATACCAAAACCTGGCAGAAACTCAACAAGAAAAGAAAACTTCAGGCCGATATCCATGATGAACATAGATGCAAAAACTTCAATAAAATATTGGCACACAGACTGCAACAGCGCATCAGAAAGCATATCCACCATGATCAAGTAGGATTCATCCTGGGGATGCAAGGCTGGTTCAACATACGCAAGTCGATAAACGTAATTCACTGCATAAACAGAACCAAAGACAAAAACCACATCATTATCTTAATTGATGCAGAGAAGGCCTTTGACAAAATTCAATAGCCCTTTATGCTAAAAACCCTCAATAAACTAAGTATTGATGGAACATATCTCAAAATATTAAAAGCTATTTACAATAAACCCACAGCCAATATCATACTGAATGGACAAAAACTGGAATCATTTCCTTTGAAATCTGGCACTAGACAAGGATGCCCTCCCTCACCACTCCTATTCAATATAGTATTCAAAGTTCGAGCCAGAGCAATCAGGCAAGAAAAAGAAATAAAGTGTATTCAATTAGGAAAGGAGGAAGTCAAATTGTCTCTATTTGCAGACCACATGATTGTATATTTAGAAGACCCCACTGTCTCAGCCCAAAATCTCCTGAAACTGATAAGCAACTTCAGCAAAGTCTCAGGATACAAAATCAATGTGCAAAAATCACAAGCATTCCTATACACCAATAACAGACAAACAGAGAGCCAAATAAAAAATGAACTGCCATTCACAATTGCTACAAAGAGAATAAAATATCCGGGAATACAACTAAGAAAGAATGTAAAGGACCTCTTCAAGGAGAACTACAAACCACTGCTCAAGGAAATAAGACAGGACACAAACAAATGGAGTAATATTCCATGCTCATGGTTAGGAAGAATAAATATTGTGAAAATGGCCATACTGACCAAAGTAATTTACAGATTCAATGCTATCCTCATCAAGCTACCAATGACCTGCTTCACAGAACTGGAAAAAACCACCTGGAAAAAAACCACCTTAAATTTCATATGGAACCAAGAGAGAGCCCACATAGCCAAGTCAATTCTAAGCAAAAAGAACAAAGCTGGAGGCATCACACTACCGGACTTCAAACTGTACTACAAGGCTACAATAATAAAACAGCATGGTACTGGTACCAAAACAGAGATATAGACCAGTGAAACAGAACAGAGGCCTCAGAGGCAACACCACACATCTACAACCATCTGATTTTGACAAACCTGACAAAAACAAGCAATGGGGAAAGGATTCCCTATTTAACAAATGATATTGGGAAAACTGGCTAGCCATGTGCAGAAAGCAGAAACTGGAGTCCTTCCTGACACCTTACACTAACTCCAGATGGATTAAAGACTTAAACATAAGACCTAACACCATAAAAACCCTAGAAGAAAATCTAGGCAAAACCATTCAGGACATAGGCATAGGCAAGGACTTCATGACTAAAACACAAAAAGCATTGGCAACAAAAGCCAAAATAGGCAAATGAGACCTGATCAAACTCCACAGCTTCTGCACAGCAAAAGAAACAGTCACTAGAGTGAATTGGCAACCAACAGAATGCTAAAAATATTTTGCAATCTACCCATCTGACAAAGGGCTAATATCCAGAATCCACAAGGAACTGAAACAGATTTACAAGAAAGAAACAAACAAACCCATTCAAAAGTGGGCAAAGGATATGAACAGACACTTTTCAAAAGAAGAAATATATGAGGCCAACAAACAAATGAAAAAATGATCATTATCACTGGTCATTAGAGAAATGCAAATCAAAACTACACTGAGATACCATCTCATGCCAGTTAGAATGGCGATCATTAAAAAATCTGCATGACAACGATGCTGGAGAGGATGTGGAGAAATAGGAACACTTTTACACTGTTGGCGGAAGTATAAATTAGTTCAACTATTATGGAAGACAGTGCGGCAATTCCTCAAGGACCCAGAAATAGAAATTCCATTTGACCTAGCAATCCCATTACTGGGTATATATGCAAATGATTATAAATCATTCTACTGTAAGGACACATGCACATGAATGTTCATTGTGGCACTGTTTACAATAACAAAGACCTGGAACCAACCCAAATGCCCATTGATGATAGACTGGACAAGGAAAATGTAGCACATATACACCATGGAATACTATGCAGCCATAAAAACTGATGAGTTCGTGTCCTTTGTAGGGACATGGCAGTTCTTAAAATTATTTTCAAGTAGAATATGAAACCCTGTAAGTCAGCTTTGTACTATTGCATTGACTTTGAATGAGTCAATTACCACTGTATATAATACTAAATATTAGCTAAGAGTGGTAGCAATATGATCTGCTATTGCTGGTGACAAAAAAAAAAAAGTGATTCTCATACAATAGGAACAATCCAACATTATCTTTTAAAGCCAAAAATATAGAAAATTTAAGAAAATGTCCACACCTATGCTCCAACAGACACTATTGTATGTAATACTGAGAAACTGGAAACCCCATACTTGTCCATGAGATAATTGTGTCTAAATAAATTATAGGATATTCAGTCACACAATGGAATGTAATTACATAGCACTGACAAAGATTAAACAAAAGCTGCATTCAACAATATGTATAAATTTTAGGATAGTATTGTTGACTCAGGAAAAAAATTAATTGCTTAAGAAAATATATTGTATAATGCCATTTAAAATTGGAAAAATAAAATATTCTTTAGTATTATATTCTTAAATGATGACTGATAATTATAGCTAGCAGATAATAAGGAAACAAAAATCATGTTTACTTCTGAGGAGAAGGCATGAAGCCTTGAGGAAGCAAGCACTCAATGTTTCATTAGTTATGATTTTGATACATAAGTTATATACAACTTTTATGCATGTTCTGCATGTTTTCTCTGTACATGTTATCATATTATTTAATAAGATGATTTAATTTTGAGCTATGCCTGAGATACTACATTGTCTGCCTCCATAATTACATATTTCCTAAGATTTTTGAGTAGAGAGCTTTTCATGTGCTTTATAGTCTGCTGACACCACATACAGTCACACTTACTTAACATGAGAGGTAACATAAAGTAGTCTCGTATATTATAATATTTTCCTAATAGTCTGATCAGAGAAAGACCCATATGTAAACGATGTGAATATTTTTTTCAAGAATCAAGATAATACACATATATGTGACACATACAACACAATTAATTGTCTTATGACTAAATACAGTTGAGACTGAAGCAGAGAACCCATGTTCTTTCTTTACCAACCCTCTTTCTTCTGTTGTTCACTTAACTTCTGTTCTAAGAAAACATAACCAGAGCCCTACACGAAATATGTCCAGAAATTGCACCACAAACATCCATTTCTTGTGAAAATAAATAAAAATCAGAAACAAACTAAATGAAATTTCTCATTCTACTTATGACACTTCTCTTATTTTGGCTTCTGAGTGGTTCTTTTTAGATCCATGGATGAACCTGGAAACCATCATTCTCAGCAAACTGACACAAGAACAGAAAATCAAACACCGCATGTTCTCATTCATAGGTGGGTGTTGAACAATGAGAACACATGGACACAGGGAGGGGAGCATCACACAATGGGATCTGTGGGGGGGAAATAAGGGAGGGACAGCATGAAGTGGGGAGCTGGGGAGGGATAACATTGGGAGAAATGCCAGATATAGGTGATGGGGTGCTGTAAACAGGGTGAGTGTGACCTAAAACTGGAGGTGACTGTTCTCTACTCTGTTTTAGTCATATAGCCTGATCATAAAAGAAAAGTAGAAGAAAAAAAACCGCCTGTAACCCAATTTTTTACTCTATTGAGAATGACCTTGTGAGAACATCATATTATTCATATTGGGAAAAAAAATGCTTCTTTTCTGTTTCAAAGGGGCTTAGAAAAAAATGAAATTTTTTCTATTCTTTAAAGGTCTACCTTTGGTTCACACAGGGGCTGCACAGCTGCTTCAATGAACCTTGATATAGAATTTGCTGGAAAAAAATTCATTTGCTAAATCAAAGCAGTGTGATATTATTCCTTTACAATTATATAACAACTAGACATACGTAGATTTCTGTCAGCTTCAGAACTGGCTCTGATGCACTAAAAAACCCATGAGACAGTTCTGCAGGATTTTGGCATTATTTAACCTACGAGGACATTTGTCCTACTTCTTGCCATCCTACATCCTCCCATCCTGGATCTCGTCCCAGCTTCTGGATATAAGCTACCAAATTGTTCATTATCTTAAGGGAGATATAGAAAGTACAATGGATAAGCTGTTCTACTGATGTATTAAGCTTGATTTCACTGTGTCTTGAGCCAAAAAAATCTTTCTGCGACAAATTTTATATACATATGCTTTTCCAGGAAACTTACTGGAGTGTGATAAATTATTGAATGAATTTGACGAATTCATGTGCAAAAGACAAATAGTTCTACATTTTGTAAAAATAGTGATTATCATGACTTTTCTAATAAGGTTTTTGAAGATACGGTTACTTACCTTGTAATCTTACTTGATTACGTTTTTTACTCTACTATAGTATTTTACTATACTATGTATAATTGCTATTCATAATTATACATTTGCTACAAAATCTGAATATACGTTATTTATATTTTTTAGAAATGCACTTGCTTTTTCCAAGTTTATACTCTAAGAAAAGTTGCAAAAATATGAAACAACATCATACAACAGTTCAAATTTAGGAAATTGCTAGCAAAACAAGTACTTCTGGATATTATTTAAAATTCTGTTTTTTAGTAAAATTTTTGAAGTATACTTACTTTTTAAAGTAGAAAATCTCAAAATAAAATTGGAATTCGGAACAAGTCATTTATTTTCTCCCTATGCCATGCTCTTTCACTTAGGGACTTTTATATTGTGCCTCACAGGGAGAATTATCTGTCGTAGGTCAAGCCTCCAACAGTTTATTTAGGATTATGTCTAAACTACTTTGAAAATAATTTTCTGTATGTATAGGAGCTGCCTACCTGATGTTGGGTTTGTTCTGCTAGCCAGAAGAATTATTTCAATCTGAAGATGATGGTTCCTTCCTCAAACGTATGCTACTTTTATCTCCTCTCAGGTATTCACAGGAAAAGCTTGACAATTAGGATTATTCTGTCAGCAGACAAATGTGGAGGTTTACAGTACATAGAGGAAGATGGGGAATAAAGAAGATTAGAATTCAGAAGCTAAAAATCCAAAAATAAAAATATTTCTGTTGACTTTATTCTAAAACATTTTCTTTTCAATTGAGCTTAGATAAAACCTTTGTACTTGGCATTATATGCTCTACCCCATCATTTTCTCAAGTCATGAATACCAATTAGAAAACACAAAACCAAACCGTGCATTTTAAATTGTGTGCATATTTGTTAATAGATGGAACAGTATTTTGGGATAACATTCACAAAGATATTAATTGTTTATTTAGACCTAGAATAAAGTAAGTAGAACTGGTATAGATTCTGGCAATGTGCCATTTTCTTCTCTGTCTCTCTCCAAATTCATTGAAGTTTATGTAACTTGGGGATATAGCTTCTTCAGTCTGATTTCCAAATTTTCATCTATATGACTGATGAAGAAAAGTGGTTCAGTTTAATCTCAGATTTCAATAAATTCATAGACTGCAAATCATTTTTTAGGAAGAATTGTAGAGACATCACAGAAGAGATTAGAGAATATACTTCAAGTATTCCTAACCTGAAAGTACTAAGTTTACTGATTTTTACTAGTAAGAAAAATATTCATTACTCTTTACAGTTTTATGATTTTAGTACCTATGTGGTTTTCCTGTATGAAGTAACTGCAGTGTATGTAGATAGGTTATTTTACAATGACCTTTCTCTGTGAACCAGAGTTATGTAAATCCCAAACTTTAGAAACCCTCAGATTTCTAGTTTACATCCTTTTGATGGATCAAAAGAGGCAACAAATTTAATAACTGTCAAATAATTAGAGCTAGAGACCTTTTATATATTTATACAATTATTTGGAAATGTATAATATAATGGTAATTCATTAATTGTTATTACTATTTCCATGCAAGATAAAATATGTGGCCATCTTAAACTAAGCGTGATATTCTTCCTAATGATATTTTATATATACCATCATCATGTTAATTATAAAAACATAAGTAATGAGTAAATTTAACATGGTTAGCAAATATATTCCATTCATGAAACACAAGAAAGTTGTTTAGAATAAAAAAATATATAGAATCTGTACTTCTTTTTATTACTGAGACTCAGTAAATAAAAGTTGTACTATTAATTAAAGAGCACATATTTTCATATTTTCTTTTAGAGCACTTGTGATTATATAAAGCCACTGTTTTTTTATTGACTTCCAAACATATTAACTTGTCAATGATAATTATATTTAACATAATAAAACCTACTTATTACAATAAAAGTGTAGGACTTTTAAAGGCATATAATGAGGATAGAGTGTATTAACTCTGTGTTTTAAGTATGATAGACATTTAAGCCAATACCAAATATAATTAATAATAATTTTAGATAATCAGAAATAAAGAACATGACTAGTGTTGCTCAAATAGCAACTGTGATCATCCCACCGAAGCTGTAGATCAAACAATAGGCTGTTCCTTAATTCACTTGGCACCCAACCCTGACTTTTATTAAATAAATGTTTCTTATAAAATTCTACTGAGAATTGTTTTCTGCATAACATCAACTCTTCTATTACAGAACAATAAATATGCTGTTTTCATGAACTGTGTATCTGACCTTGAAAATAAGGTCAGTATTCAAAGTTATTATATTTCAATTTCCTGAAAGAATGCCATGAAAATATATAGCCTCTTGTTACTGCCTGATTGTTAAATTTGATAGGGCAGTCATGAAAATAAATGCTATCTTTCATCATCAGAGCTTAAATGTATCTGTATGGATCTAAAAAGAACCACTCAGAAGCCAAAATAAGAGAAGTGTCATAAGTAGAATGAGAAATTTCATTTAGTTTGTTTCTGATTTTTATTTATTTTCACAAGAAATGGATGTTTGTGGTGCAATTTCTGGACATATTTCGTGTAGGGCTCTGGTTATGTTTTCTTAGAACAGAAGTTAAGTGAACAACAGAAGAAAGAGGGTTGGTAAAGAAAGAACATGGGTTCTCTGCTTCAGTCTCAACTGTATTTAGTCATAAGACAATTAATTGTGTTGTATGTGTCACATATATGTGTATTATCTTGATTCTTGAAAAAAATATTCACATCGTTTACATATGGGTCTTTCTCTGATCAGACTATTAGGAAAATATTATAATATACGAGACTACTTTATGTTACCTCTCATGTTAAGTAAGTGTGACTGTATGTGGTGTCAGCAGACTATAAAGCACATGAAAAGCTCTCTACTCAAAAATCTTAGGAAATATGTAATTATGGAGGCAGACAATGTAGTATCTCAGGCATAGCTCAAAATTAAATCATCTTATTAAATAATATGATAACATGTACAGAGAAAACATGCAGAACATGCATAAAAGTTGTATATAACTTATGTATCAAAATCATAACTAATGAAACATTGAGTGCTTGCTTCCTCAAGGCTTCATGCCTTCTCCTCAGAAGTAAACATGATTTTTGTTTCCTTATTATCTGCTAGCTATAATTATCAGTCATCATTTAAGAATATAATACTAAAGAATATTTTATTTTTCCAATTTTAAATGGCATTATACAATATATTTTCTTAAGCAATTAATTTTTTTCCTGAGTCAACAATACTATCCTAAAATTTATACATATTGTTGAATGCAGCTTTTGTTTAATCTTTGTCAGTGCTATGTAATTACATTCCATTGTGTGACTGAATATCCTATAATTTATTTAGACACAATTATCTCATGGACAAGTATGGGGTTTCCAGTTTCTCAGTATTACATACAATAGTGTCTGTTGGAGCATAGGTGTGGACATTTTCTTAAATTTTCTATATTTTTGGCTTTAAAAGATAATGTTGGATTGTTCCTATTGTATGAGAATCACTTTTTTTTTTTTGTCACCAGCAATAGCAGATCATATTGCTACCACTCTTAGCTAATATTTAGTATTATATACAGTGGTAATTGACTCATTCAAAGTCAATGCAATAGTACAAAGCTGACTTACAGGGTTTCATATTCTACTTGAAAATAATTTTAAGAACTGCCACTTGAAAAGAGTGTAATATATTTCTCCCTTCTCAAAATACATGTGCATGATACTAGATTTTCCTCATAAACATATCACAACAAATTAAATACAGAAATAGACGTGAGAAGCTGGCTATCTCTTACTAAGCCAGACATTAACAGATTTGTAAAACTGTAAAGCAATGCTATTCTTTCACTGAATTAATTTTAAAACTATAGTACTTTTCATAAAATGTATTTTTGTTAAAGTATAACACATCTGTTGTTTTGTGAAAGACAGTAAAGGTTTTATCTATTCTCATATCTGTATAATGTACTTACTTAATAGATGATTTTATAGCAATTTTAAATATACAAAAAGTTACTGTTTTTAATAAAATGAAATTTTAAACATTATTATTTTAATGTTTATTGTTCAATGTTTTAATTTTTTATGGTATTAATTCACAGCAAACCAAATATCAATAGATATAACCCAAGAAAAACAAAAAGATATTTTGGGTCCTCAACACTTTTTTGTTTTGGTTTGTTGGCTTTATTGAGATATAATTTATAATACTAAAATTTACCAGTTTTAAGTACATTATTCAGTAATTTTGCCAAATACAAACTGCTGTGTAATCATCATTACAATAATAACATGGAACGTTTTTATTTCTCCAAAAGTTCTTCCTCCCATCCACCTTGGCAATGACTAATCTGCTTTGTATCACTATTATCTTTGCCTTTTCTAGAATATCATATAGAAATTTCGTCACATAGTTTGCAGTATTTTCATCTGGCTTCTTTCACTTTCTGTGAATATTTCTGAAGTTCATTCATGTTGTTGTATCTATTAGCAGTTTTTTCTTTTTCCTGATGAGTAGTATTTTATTGTTTACATATCCCACAACTTGTTTACACATGTATCAGTTGGTGGATATTAGTTTTATTCGCTTTTGGGGTACTAAGAATAATGTTTTTACATGTATCCATGTCACATTTTTGTATAAATTTTTTTTTCTTTTGGGTTAAAAACCTAGAAATATAATTTCTGGGTCTATGATAAGTAATTGCTTACTATTACAAAAAAAAAATTCTCACAATGTTTCCCAAAGTAACTACCATTTTGCACTTTAACTAACAATGTATGAGAGTTTCAATTTTACCACATCATTTTCCAAAGTTGGTTTTGTCAGTTATTTTAATTTTAGTCATTCCAGTATACATATTATAGCATTTACAGTGTCTTAGATTTACATTTCCCTAATGACTAGCAATATTATATATCTTTTTATATGTTTGCCATTTGTATATCTTCTCTGGTGAAAGTCTCCTTAATTCAACATTTTAAATATTGGGCTCTGTGTATTTTTATTACTGCATCATAAGTTCATTCCAGGACTCCTCACTGATGCCAAACTCTGTGGATAATCAAGTACCTTATACAAAATGGAATAATATATACATATAAAATATGTACATCTTTCCATGTACTTCAAATCATTTCTGTATTACTTATAATATCTAAAACAATGCAAATGGCATATAAATCAGTTATACTTTTTTATTGTTGTATTGTTATTTTAATGTATTTATTTAATTTTAGTATTTTTCAAACTGTGGTTGGTTTGAAATATCCACATATGCAGAACCTATGAATATGGAGGTTTGTCTGTGTTTATGTATTTAGGATATAAGTCCTTTCCTGGATATACAGTTTTCAAATACTTTCTCCCATTCTCTGACTTGTTCATTTTCTTGACAGTGATTTTTGAAGAATACAAATTTTACATTTAGATAAAGTCTAATTTGCTTTTTTCAAGTGTTCTATTTTAGAAAGTGTAATGTTTTTCCTGCTACTTTTATGTCCTCAATCTATTTGGAATTAATTTTGAAACATAATCTGTGGTAAAGGTCAATTGTTGTATTTTTGCACATGGATATTTAATTGTTTCACCACTACAGTTAGAAAAAAATTATTCTTTGGTCATTGAACTGCCTTAGCACTTTGTTGAAAATTAGTTGCTTATATATGTGTAGGTTTACTTATGAATTCCTTCTTCTGTGCTATTGATCTACGCCTTTTTTACATCAAACCACATTATCTTGATTATTTTGTAGCTTCACAGTAAGTTTTAAAATTAAATCCTCCATTTTTGTTGTTATAATTCTTCGATTTATTTTACATCCATTGCAAGTAAACATAAAATCTTAATTAGTTTGTGAGTTTCTACAAAAAAAGAGTGATTTTAATTCGTATTTATTGAATTTACAATCAATTTTGGGAACTACTATCATCTAATAATATTGATCTTTGATTCATGTTTATCTTTCCATTTATTTGTGCCTTTTAATTTTTTTTTCCAAAATACTTTGCATATTTTACTATACATGTTTTGATCATATTTTGTCAATTATCCCTAAGATTTTTCATTTTAATGTGATTTAAATGGTAGTTTAAAAAATTAATTTCCTTTTTTTGTTGCTGAAATATAGAAATATAATTGATTTTATACACTGAACTTGTATCCTGTGGATTTGCTAAGTTCATTGTTTAGATCTTACAACATTTTCTAGGTTATTTCAGATTTTCTACATAAACTTTCATGTTATCTGAAAATAAAGACAGTTTTACATATATCTTTTCAATTGTCATACCTTTTCATTTCTTTCTATTGTATTATTTTCAAGAGCAAGGGCTTTCAACGCGATGTCGAAGAGGTTGAGTAAACACCCTTGTCTTTTTACAATTAAGAGAAAGCCTTCAGTTCTTCACAATCAAGTGTGAAGCTACTGATGGTTTTTGTAGGCTCTATGAATGAGTCTGCCTCAGCAGCTGTGCTATGCTGAATCATCAGCTGAGAGTGGCCCCTAGAAAGTATAGAAAGCATTAAAGAGTGATGGATTCCAAAAGTGGCAGCAGGGGCATTAGCAGTCAGTTACATTCCCTGCCTTTGGGGATCTGACAGCCACATTCTCATGGCCGTAAGAGATGGACATTTTTTGGAAGATACAAAGTGTAGCATTCTGTGATCTAATTTATATTCAAAAATCAGTACTCTCTCATGGAGAATAGACATTAGAAAGGCTACTGAGGGAGTGAGAATGTCATTTGGTTGTTGCAGTATTCAGGTGAAAGATGGTGATAACTCTGATTTAATAGAAATGGTAGATATTACAGGATTTAGAATATGTTTTGAAGGTAAAGCTGAAAGGATTCACTGGTAAATCTACTGTGGGATAACAGAGAAAGTACTTTTAACTTGAGGTGCAGGCTGCTAGAGGACAAGGAGGTTTTGGGGTGGTAAGTCCACAGTTCAGTCTTATACATGTAAAGTTTTAAATACTTATTGGAGATCTAAATGGAGATGTTGAAGGAAATTGCACATATTAGAGAAAGTGCACGTGTCAGCCTGTGAGCCTAACAATGTGACTGAGAAAATAATAGAAGCTGTAACAGTAGAGTATCATGCCCTCCCAAGACTAGCATATTCACAGAAATGCCACCTCATAAGTGTGGAGTCCAGTGTAACTCTATTTATATTTATTATTGTTTTATAATATTAATGTGTAGATAAAAGCTCACTGCAAAAGTAGCATATAAATAATGGGCAAAAATTATTATAATCATGGGAGCAAATTGGCATAAAGGTAAAAAAATAATTTTTGCTTTCCTTTGATCATACTGTGATTTGGAACAATAGTGAAATGTCTTATAATTATAAAAGAATGTCACTGTAGGATTTAAATTAACTAAAAAAAAATTCCAGTAAATATAGATGTTGATATTTCTTGGCTACATTATCTCAGTTCATATTTCAGCTGTAAAAGTCTTTGCTTACTCAGTATTAAATTTGAAAATGCAAGGATCATATGGTCCAGCGGAAGACACCTGGTATGCTGTGCAATGCATTCTCCTGCTCCAGGATAGCCACAGAGCCACAGAGACATTTTGCAGCACATAATACTGAACTCAGTGGCTGCTTTAGGTTCCCCTGGCAGGACTGAATCAATTTCCACACAAACATAGGCACTGATATAAATATGGCCACTATTCCATAAAGGTTAAAATTCAAATTAATGTCCATTTCTTTAATGGCATATCACTTAACATACCATACAAACTTCCATGTTGCAGGTAAAAATACTGAACATTTATTTCTGAATTGAATGATTATAGTTCATGATGTAAAGCATTCTAAAATATGTGTCAGATTCCGTGGAAACACAGAGAAGCAGATCCTGTAAGTTAGTTTTGATCTAAAATATATGCTAGTCCTTATTTTCTTTGCAAGTTCTACCTAAAGTTCATATAGTTCCTGCTGTGGAATAAAGTTAAGTGATCCCACACACACAGAATATTAGTTCCCATGTGTTAGGAGATCATCATTTTTATTGAAACACTGTAATTCTTTGAATGTGATAGATCCAGGCAATGCTAAACCTCCATGACCCTCATTTAATTTTGGGAAATCCAATTATTTGAGCACTTTCTTAATTTTAGGCAGGATGGTAGAAAATTGCGTATCTGTTATATCATAGGTCACTGTTTCCATATTTTTATTATTGTATAATTTATAAACAGCAAAATTCAACTTTTTAAAGTGCAGAGTTTCTGAAAGTTTTGGCAATATATGCAGTTGTGAACCCAGCACAATAATCAAGAAACAGAGTTTAATCATAGCCTTAAATTTCCTCTTCCTTTAAATGCAATCTTGCCTTCCATTCTCAGCCTATGGACACCATTGATTTGTGTCCTATTCCTACAGATTGGTTTTCTAGAATGTCACATAAACCAAACCATGTAGCACATACCCTTTTGAGGCTGGCTTCCTTCACTTAACATGGTGCATTTGATAATTATCTACATTATTGGCGTATCATTCGTGCATTTCTTGTTATTGCCAATTAGTAGTCCATCATTTAATGCTTATTCATAGCTTTATTGTAACTAAGTTGAGGTACTGTGATATACACATTTACATAATGTTTTGTGTGAAGAAATTTTTATTTTTAACTTGTTAAACAGCTAGGAATTGAAATTGTGGGTCACATGGTAAGTGTATATTTAATGTCATAAAAGGTTTAAAAATTGTTTTCCAAAGTGGTTGCTCCACTTTGCATTCCCACCAATGATATGTGAGAGTTCCATGTACTCTATCATCACCAGTACTTGGTGTGGTCATTATGATATTTTTAAAGCCATTCTAATAGGTTGTGGTGTTATGTCATTGCAACTTTAATTAGTTATAGTAAAATTTCAATTGGTATCCTAAAAGAGGCTATGGATAGCCCATATATGGAAATTTCACACTCAAATACTTTTAGTTTTGGAAAGTTTGGTTAAGTGCTATGTCAATCAGTATGCAAACAATATGATTAAGGTTTTTATTTCTTCTCTCGGATTCTTTCTTGTCATTGTTATGGGATGTCATACATAAAATGGCTACAATTCCGAAGGAGGGAAAAGGAGACTAGGGCTTTCCTAAAAGAGAATTCATATGGTTGGACTTTGAATATTTGAGAAACTTCCAAATAAGTTGTTAGTTTTTTTCTTTTCTTTTCTTTCACATCCTTGACACATGAAAATATAACTTTGATGTAGTTTGGATATCTGTCCCCTTTAACTCTCATGTTGAAATATAATTTCCAATGTTGTAGGTGGGGCATGGTGGGAGGTGTTTGGGTCACCAGGGTGGGTCCCTTATTAATGGCTTGGGTGCCCTCTCTATAGTAATAAGTGAATCTTTGCTCTGTTAGTTTATGCAAGAGCTGATAGTTTTAAAAACCCAGGCCTCTCTCTTGCTCCTCCTTGCCATGTAATGTGCTGGCTCCCCATTTGCTTTCCACCATGATTGTAAGCTTCCTGAAGCCTCACTAGGAGCAGATGCCAGCATCAGACTTCCTATACCGCCTGCAGAAGTGTGAGCCAAAATAAACCTATTTTCTTTATAAATTACCCAGCCTCAGGTATTTCTTTACAGTAATACAAAATGGACCAGCACAATTTATTCAACCAATATTTTTACCTGCCAATGCAGGCCAAAAGATCTTAGGACACACTTCATAGATAGATACATAAAAGAGCACCCATACAAAGTTTCTACTTTTATGGAGTTCAAAAAGGAGAACATTTAATTTACATTAAAAATCTATTAAATTCTACTACATAGGGATGAGTTATCAAAATTTATGGTTGCATAAAAGGCTAGCACATCCTGAGAGACACCTCAATGAAAGCATAACTCATTATAACTCCTCCAAAAGAGAATACAAAGAGCAAAATACTTTTTAAATTTTCTTTTAAGCACTTTTCTAGGATCCATGGGGAAAAGTTTCATGAAATACACAAGACAATTGCTTTCAGCCACCTATTGAATTTTTTGCCTTGTACTTGTTTTGGAAAGAATACACATCAATAATGTAAGCACAACCAAAATCATTATGCTCAAGAAATACATTAAGGAATAAACGCATGTAAATTATGAAACAATTTTTGAAATGTTCATGTAAGAAGAGGCATGCAAAGGTATCAGAACAAAACATAAAAATGTAGGAAGTCAGATTTAAAAAATTCTCACATCATTTTAAACTTTCATTTTGTAAGAAAATTAATACAGGAAAAATTTTATTAAAATTTATTAAAAATAAGCACTCACTCCTATAAACAAAAACTACACAGGTGATTTAAGACAATATGCCTCTCCTTTTATTTCTAGAAAGGGCAAGGATATGCATCTATGTAGCTATTGTTAGTTTTGTTTGTTTTGAGCTTATTAAGGTAGTAAGATTTTTCTTAAAATATTAATTATAAGATGAATTCATATAATTTGTGTACTAGATTATATTCTAATTAGTGTAATTATGAAGGAGATAGAAGGATGTGTCATCCACCTTCCCATAGCAGAAGGTGCTTACACTACAATGCAGATATTTTGAGTTCCTTTTATACTTAAGAATTTTGTCAAATTGTATAGATAATCTAATTTTTCTAGACATCAACTTCTTTCATAATAATGCAGAGAGAATAGGCTGCATTTGTACTTCCTCCAAATCAGTTGTTCACATACTATCTTTCAGATTTTTATCATATCCACATCCCACTGTCTGTGCTATTACTAACTCAACATTATTTTAAATCCACTCACTTTTAAAAACTTAAATTCTGACTTCAGCCTCATCTCAAGTAATAATATCTATAAAATGGTGTGTCTAAAATATGACTTAATTATTTTGTATTTGCATTAAGATATACACATTTTGCCAGTATAAAATATTTTCTTGTGAAAAAACTAAAATAAATTCCCATATTACTAGTAATGTACAGTAATCACTTACTGGTACTATACTTATTTTCAACACTAGTATCTTTCCAAATTATGTTAACTGACAAGATATTTAGAATATAATAATGTATTTCATAATTTTGTTTTGAGATGGAATTTCACTCTTTTTGCCCAAGCTGGAGTGCAATGGCGCGATCTCAGCACACCACAACCTCCGCCTCCCAGGTTCAAGTGATTCTTCTGCCTCAGCCACTGGAGTAGCTGGAATTATAGGCATGCACCACCACACCTGTGTAACTTTTTTTTTTTTTTTTTTTTTTTTTTTTTTTTTTTTTTTTTTTTTTAGTGGAGATGGGCTTTCCACATGGTGGTCAGGCTGGTCTCAAACTCTGCCATCTCAGGTGATTCACCAGCCTCGACCTCCCAAAGTGCTGGGATTACAGGCATGAACCACCACGCCCGACCTGTATTTCATAATTTTAAAGAACAAGTTATTTTTACGTACTTGAGGCTTCAGACAAAATAGAAAATTGAAATCTATGCTTTTTCATTTTTATGGTTATAGATTACAACTTTATATATACGTAATAAAATTTATTATAGTAAGTTTTTACAACCTAAAAAGGTGACTAGATGAGCAAAGAATAATTTTTAGAACTAAAGGATGGCAATATTATATTAGTATTGCATTTCATTACAAAATTAATTCTTGACACATTCTTGAGGAACTAAAGAATTTCAGTTTTGTTGAATTTTATTAAAGATGCCCCATATGTTGTGCATATTCAAAATCATTATTACACTTATTCAAATTTTAATACAATGTAGACATTTGTAAGTATGCTCATGAATAGTTTTAAACTAGTTTTAATTTCCTTTAGTGTTGTATATAGTTTTATAAAGCTCATATTTTAATGTGAACTTCAAACTTTGTTAAACCTTAGGTAATCATTTTTTCCCCAAATTGCTACATAAAAGCTAGAACTGTCAAAGGGAGCCTATATCATGAAAAACAATCAAAACATCCCCGAGAAGGCCTGATTTTAATGCTTTAATAAACAGTTACATGTAACATAGTAGCCTTCAAATTTTACTTAGCACCACACTTCTAGTGCCATAGCTCCATTTGACCCTATAAAATGCTGTTAATGGCTCTATTTACTAAAATTTATTGCCACCAAGATGGAAAGCCACAATGCCATGAAACTGGTAATGCAGCAGTATGCAACCTCAAACTCTGTAACGTGGCTATATTTTGAAATCATTAAAATGCAGATGAGCATTATGCTAAAGCCTGATTTTGTGATTGCTTTTAGGATATTGAATAGTTCTTAAAATATGTGTATGGATGAATGTGTATAAATAACTTGCATATTAGCGTATTTTAAAATTGCTCTGATGGGAAGGGTGTTTTCTTCAGCCCATGATTTCCCAGTTATTTTTAAAATGTTCTGTGGTTCATTAAGTAATCATTTGAGTTCCTGGTTTCCACTCTTATAAGTATAAATATATAGCTTTCTACATTTTTTTTCCACAAATTTTCAGGTGTTACCTGTATGTGATATTTAAAATGTTCTAGAACTGAGAAATGTTCCCATTATAACACTTTGTATCACCTGTTAGTTTCATATGATCGTGGGGTTTTTAAAACCAGTAGATACTATTGTTCTAGGCAAACTTTTTAAATGGTGTATATTCCTATGTGTATACATTAACCAATGTCTATATCTATTATAAACTTTCTTGAATAGAAATCTTGACTTTGCATTAACCTATTCTTTTGGGATATGAAGGAAAACCTATCTCTATCTAGAGAACATGCCTATTATCTACAGAACAAAGCACTGCATTATCTAGTCTATTTCTATAGAAATTAAAATCAATTGGAACATTAAAGTTTGATATTTCATAGTAGAACTGACTTTTTAGGAGAGATATTTCACATATCCTTCATATTTGATAGTTACCCTGTCTCTGTTTAAAAAGGTTTCAATTTTTTAATCCTTTCTTTGGGGAACTTCCTGCTTTTACTAAGCTCACTGCCTCTTACTGGCTCTAAATGGACAAAAGAGGGCCCTTCACAGACCACTTAGTTCTCTTCCACTGCTCTATACCCCTTGACCCATAGACACTGCATTTAAAAAAAAATATGGAGAAAATTATTACTTCCTATACTTGTTAGAATTGATCATATAATTCTGGGGACATCTTGACATTATATTTCTCGTTTCATTCTAAACTGTCTCAACCATGCCAATGGCCTCAACTACTTTATAAATTCATCAATAGCTTTCAAAGATAAACATTCCCTTCTGACCACTTTTGAGGTACAGACTCTCTACTCTTCAGTTCCATTTTGAAACACCTTAAACTTAGTATTTCCCAAACCCATGACCTTCTCAGCCTAATATGCTCCTGCCCACCTCTGTTAATAGTATCACTATAGCACTTGAGTGCTCTCTAAAAAACGCAGACTCTAGCTGGCTTCTCAAATTACAATCTTGACTTTTCAGTTTATTAACCACACTGCAATTGGAATGTGATATACTTAAAAGGCAGTTCTTAACCCACCACTCACTATTTTAGAAAAATTAATACTTCAAAAACTTTTATAGATAAAGTTTGAACTCCATGGAGGAACATACAATTTCTACCTCAGAGAGGTGGAGGGACAATCTTGCATACTTCTTTCTTTGTTTCTCTTACCAGCTCACTTCTGCCTTTGGGTTACGTTCAGCCATTTGGAAACATTAGGGGAATAAAGTCAAGGATTGGAGTTAGGAGAGTAGAACCACACTGTTTTAACTATTATAATTTTGTAACCCATTTATATATATATATATATGCACACACACATATACATATACATATACACACATGCACACACACACACATACACACACATTTTTTTCCAGGAAGTGTAAACCCTCATTTTTTTTTTTATTTTCAAGATCGCTCTGGCTATTTAGGCTCTTTGTGGTTCCATATGAATGGTAGGATTATCTTTTATATTTATGTAAAAATTTCCATTGATATTTTGATAGGAATTGTATTGAATCAGGAGATGGCTTTGGCATATATGGACATTTTAATGGTATTAAAGTCTTCTAATCCATGAAGACAAGATGTAATTCCATATATTTGTATCTTTTAAAATTACTTTAATAAATGTTTTATAGTTTTCAGAGTATAAGTATTTTACATGCTGGTTAAGTTTATCCCTAGATACTTTATTATTTTTAATGCTATTGTATATGGATTTTTAAAAGTTTTTTTTGGACAGTTCATTGTTAGTGTGTATAGAAACACAATTTATTTTTGTATATCAATTTTGTTTCTGCACATTTACTGAATTATTTATTAGTTCTACATGTGTGTGCGTGCATGCACACATACACAGGGAGTATTCTTAGGGTTTTCTATGTATAAAATTATGTCATTTGCAAACAGAGACAGTTTTATCTCTTCATTTTTAATTTGGATGTAATTTATTTCTTTTTCTTGCCTCTTTATTCTGGCTAGGACCTCATTGAATAGAAGTGATGAGAGTGAACATCCTTATCTGCTCCTAATCTTAAAGGAAAAACTTTTAGTTTTTCACCATTGAGTATGATGTTAATTGTGGACTTTTCATATATGACCTTTATTATATTGAGGTAAAATTTTTCTATACCAGTTTGTTAAGAGTTTTTATCATAAAAGAGTGTTGAACAAAACAGAATACAGCATAGAAAAATATGCACACAGGTACAGTTAACTGGTCTTTGAAAAGACTATAAAAAATGAATACAAGAAAGAAAGAATAGTCTCTACAACAAATGGTGTTTGGAAAACTGAATTTCACATGCAATATAATGAAATTAGAACTTTATCTTATATTATACATTAAAAAGACTCAAAATCTAATTAAGATTTAACTATAGAATTGAAAACAGTAAGAGACATAGAATATACATGGGGAAATCTTCTGGACATTGATCTTGGCATTGATTTTTTATATATGACACTAAAAGCATAAACAGCAAAAGTAATAAATAGACAGGTGGTACCACATCAAACTAAAATGATTTGTACATCAATGGAAACAACCAACAAACTTTAAAGTCATCCCACAGAATGGTAGAAAATATTTACAAACTATATATCTTATAAGGGGTTAATATCCAAATATATAAGGAGTGTCCACAATTCAATAGCAAAGACACAAACAACCTGATTTAAAAATGGGCAAAAGACTTGAACAGTCATTTGTCCAAAGGAGGCAAGCAAATAGCCCATAGGTGTATTAAAAGATGCTCAATATCACTAATAATTAGGGAAATGCAAATAAAAACCATGATGAGATACTACCTTATACCCTTTAGGATGACCACTATCCAAAACAAACAAAAAACCCCAACAAAACAACAAAAGATAAATGTTGGCAAGGGTTCGGAAAATTGGAATCTTTGTACACTATTGATGGGAATGTAAAATGGTGCAGCTGCTATGAAAAGTAATAGAGAGGTTTCTCCAAATTAAAAATAAAACTATCATATGATTCAGAAATCCCACTTCTGGGTATATATCCAAAAGAATTGAAATCAGGATCTTGAAGAGATATTTGTACTTCTATGTTTATTACACTACTATTCAAAATAGCCAAGATATGGAAACCACATAAATGTCTATTGAAAGATGAATGGAAAAAATGTGGCAAGTACACATAATGAAGTACTGTTAAGTTTTAATAAAGAAGTAAATCCTGAAATATGTGACAACATGAATTAACTAGGGGGGCATTATACTAAGCGAAATAAACCAGTTACAGAAGGATAAATAATACATGATTCCATTCATATGAGGTATACAAAATAGTCAAACTCATAGAAACAGAGAGTAGAATGGCGGTTGTCCAGTGCTGGAGTGAGAGGGAAATGGGGGGGTGTTGTTTAATGGCCATGAAGTTTCAGTTTCAGTTACGCAAGATGAGTAAATTCTAGTAGATTGCTGTATAACATTGTGCCTATAGTTAACTATTCTGTATTGTGCACTTAAAATTTGTTAATAGGGTAGATCTCATCTTAAGAGTTCTTATCCCAACTTAAAACAAACAAACAAAAAATAACATTCAAATAGAAAAACTAGGGAGAAAGATTTCTTTCCTTGCCTCTTGAAATGACTGCATGTTCTTTGTGATTCCCACTAAGATGAGACAGCTCTGTCTCCTCAGCTTTGGCAAGGTTTCCTCCTCATTTTGTACCTTCAGCTCTAAAAGTGGTAATTTTCTGCAGATACATACTTAATCTCTGGACTTTTTCCCACTCATTTGTTTGTCATCCTTGCTCCTCAGTCACCTTTTAGTCTAGTTGTTATTCCTCATTTACCTGACGGAAATGGGCTCCCATTACCTGACTGAAACTTTAATGATAGAATTTTATGTAAGTACATCTCAAACTGATCTCAGGGATTAAAACTAAGGATGTTATTGGAGCCAGGCTTTCCTCATCTGTATAATCAATAGTCATTTGGGCAAGTCCCTTACAACCTTCTGAGCCTCTTTTTCCTCATCTGAGTGTCTGGGGATTCTAACACCTGCCCCACAGGAAGATACAGGATTAATTTAGAAACATGGAAATGCATATTTAGCACAGTACCTAGTGTCCAGCAAGCACTCACTACATGGCTTTGGCGCTGTTTGTTTGTGGACTATATGGTCCCAAAAGGCAACAATTGCATCAGGACATTCAGCACTAAAGCAGCAATGCCTAGCCACGTACATAGAGTAAATGCTCAATAAATATTAGTTGGATGTATAATCAACCTCTCTTTTTAAAAGATTTCTCCTTTCCTCCATTTTCAATGCATGACTTTGTCTTAGAGCATCATGTCTTCTACCTGAGTGATTGTTGTAAGCTTTTTTTTTTTTTTTTTTTTTTTTCCTTTGAGACAGAGTTTGGCTCTGTCGCCAGGCTCCAGGCTGGAGTGCAGCGGCAGGATCTCGGCTCACCGCAATCTCCACCTCCTGGGTTCAAGCAATTCTCCTGCCTCAGCCCCCCGAGTAGCTGGGACTGCAGGCATGTACCACAATGCCCAGCTAACTTTTGTATTTTAGTAGAGACCGGGTTTCACTATGTTGGCCAGGATGGTCTCCATCTCTTGACCTCGTGATCCGCCTGCCTGGGTCTCACAAAGTGCTGGGATTATAGGTGTGAGCCACCACGCCCGGCTTGCTGTACGTTCGTTCTTAACTGTTTTTCCTGCTTCCCATCTTTTAGTATTCTTCTATTTATTTAGATTGATCTCTAAGATTGACAAACTCATCTTAATTATCTTTCATGCTTCCCTATAACTTTTAAAATAAAGTGTAAACTCCTTAGCATGATTTGGTTTATGTTGCACATTTTTCGAATCCTTATTACAATACTAGGCTCACATCTTTAATACTTTCTGCCTTGCTTTATGACTTACTCGCAATTTCCTGAGTGAACTGAGTATCCTCTTGCTCATTTCTATTTGTATTAGCTTATTTCCTCCTCATAGCATTCTTCTTAATTTCAAAATAATCTTAACTGTGTTTTTACTCAACCACTCAGTTCAGGAGTCACCTTTTTTTAAAAAAATCCCTTCCACTTTTATATGTATTTACCAGTTTCCCCCACCCCTACACCACCTACATTGTAAATTTTTGATTATTTATTTCTCTCACAGTTGATGGTAAGTCCATCTTTTCTAGGAATTTGGCATATAGCAGTTATTTAATAAACATTTTCTTCATAAGGAATTAAGAAATGACTGAGAACTGTACTCTTACATAATGCCAAAAGATGCATCTTTTTTTGAGTCAATCATTCTGTTAATCTACCCTTTTAAAAAGGGTTATTCAACCAAATCTTTTTTCTTATTAAAAAAAAAACATGAAATACTTTGCTAAGGTTCATACACTGTGTATTACCATAGTTCTTTGATCTACTTTTCTGGAAACCATGCTCACTCTCCCCCTAAAAGGTAATATGCTTCTTCTGAAGGTATTTTTTTCTTATGAATATATTATATGGTTTCATGAATATTGTTTATGAGGTATTAACAACCTATAGTTTTGCTAATTCATTTAAAAACGTTATCCAGATTCTGGGGAAAATGGCTGAGGGAAGGCAGGAATTACTAACTTGCAGCTCCCACTCAGATGGGCAAAGCAGCGTGTGGAGACCCACATTGTAAACTTTTGCTCCAAGAACAAAAACATACCATGAAAGCCAAGAGACATACCATGAGAGACAAGAGAATTCATAGACACTTTGAAGGAAGGAGGCGGATTGCCACTGCAGTCTCTGTGTGACAGCTGAAGAACTGTGAGTCAGCTTGCTTTCTCATCTGGGAGGCTTATAGCCTGAGGCAAGTTCTCCTCCCTACTCACAAGCTGCCTAGAAAGAAACTCAGTGTTTTACAGGAGCTCAGTGGGAGTGAGACAGCTCTTTCAGACTATGGGCTGCATGAGAGGTGGGTGAGGCTTATGGCTGCCAGCTTTCCTCTAATTTCCTGGGGATTTGTGTGGCAGCAGAGGCAACCATAATCCCCACTAAGACATAACTCTCAGTGTCCTAAGAACCACACCCTCATTCCCCACAGCAGCCACAGCAAGCCTCATCCAAGGAGAGTATGAGCTCAGACATGCCCCCACCTGATGGTCTTTCTCTATCCACTTTAATAGCCTAAGACAAAGAGTACAATTTCTTAGGAGCTCTATGGCCCAGCACATCACCTGATCCACCCTATACTATTATAGCTCATACACTTTTGAAGCACCATTTCTTGTCTGGAGACCAACTAACCAAAAACTAGTGCACTTGACAAAAATACAACCAAGAACTCTCAAAAAGTGCCACTTCACTCCCCTGCTACTTCCATTGGGACAGGTGCTGGTATCCACGACTGAGAGACCGGAAGATGAATCACATCACAAGACTCTTTGTAAACATTCCCCAGTACCAGTCCAGAGCTCAGTATCTTCACTTGGGTGGCTCATTCAGAAGAGAAATAACAATCACTTCAGTTCAGCTTTCAATAAGCCCCATCCCTAGGGAAAAGGGGAGAGCACTACATCAAGGGAGTGCCCCACTGAAAAAAAATATCTGGACAGCAGCCCTTGCTTGAGTCTCAGATCTTCCTTCTGACATTTCATTCCCCAAATGAAAAGGAACCAGAAAAACAATTCTTGGTAATATGACGAAACAAGGTTCTTTAGTACCCCCAAAATATTACACTCATGAGCAATGGATCGAAACTAAAACAAAATCTCTGAATTGCCAGAAAAAAAATTCAAAAGGTCAACAATGAAGCCAATCTAGGCTTTTGAATTAACCCAATACAACAAAGAAAATAATTAAAAAAAAAAAGATACAAAGCCTCCAAGAAGTTTGGGATTATGTTTAATGACAAAACTTAAAAATAATTCATTTCCAAGGAATAAGATAAATCTAAAATTTTGGAAAACTTATTTGAGGGAATAATTAAGAAAACCTTCTCTAGCCTTGCTAAAGATCTAGACATCCAAATACAAGGAGCTCAAAGAATACCTGGGAAATTCGATGCAAAAAGAACACATACACATAGTCATCAGGTTATCTAAAGTCAGGACTGGGAAAAAATTTTAAGAGCTATGAGGCAAAATATTCAGGTAACCAATAAAGAAAACCTGTTAGATTAACAGCAGATTCTTCAACAGAACCCCTCCAAGCTAGAGGGAATTGCAGTCATATTTTTAGCCTCCTTGAGCAAAATAATTATCAGCTAAGAATTTTATATCCAGTGAAATTAAACTTCATAAATGAAATAAATGATAGTCTCTTTCAGACAAACAAATGCTGAGAGAATTTGCTACTATCAAGCCAGCACTACAATAACTGCAAAAAGTAGTTCTAAATCTTGAAACAATCCTTAAAATACACCAAAATAGAATCTCCTTGAAGCATAAATTTCACAGGATCTATAAAATAACAACACGATGAAAAAAAATCCAAGGTATTCAGGCAACAAATAGCATGATGAATATAATAGTAACTCACATATCAATACTAATATTGAATTTAAATGGCCTAAATGCTCCACTTACAAGATACGGAATGGCAGATAGGTAAGATTTCACCAACTAAGTACTTGCTGTCTTCAAGAGACTCACCTGACACCTAAGGACTCACATAAACTTAAGGTAAAGGGGTGGGAAAAGATATTCCATGCAAATGGACACCAAAAGCAAGCTGGAGTAGGTATTCTTATATCAGACAAAACAAACTTTAAAGTGACAGCAGTTGATAAAGACAAAGAGGGACATTATATAATAATAAAAAACTAGTCCAACAGGAAAATATCATTATACTAAATATATATGCACCTAACACTGGAGCTCCCAAATTTATAAAACGATTGCTACTAGACATAAGAAATGAGATAGACAGAAACACAATAATAGTGGGGGACTTTAATACTCAACTGGCAGCACTAGACAGTTCATCAAGACAGAAAGCCAACAAAGAAACAATAGACTTAAACTATACTTAGAACACATGAGCTTAACAGATATTTATAGAATAGTCTACCTAAAAACTGCAGAATATACATTCTATTCATTAGCAATTGGAACATCCTCCAAGATAAACCATATGTTAGACCACAAAACAAATCTCAACAAATTTAAGAAAATTAAAATTATAGCAAGTGCTCTCTCACACCACAGTGAAATAAAATTGAAAATCAACTCCAAAAGGAACTCTCAAAACCATGCAAGTACATGGAAATTAAATAACCTGCTCCTGAATGCTCATTATGTAAACCATGAAAGCAAGATGGAAATTTAAAACTTCTTTGAACTGAACAATAATAGTGACACAACCTATAAAAACCTTTGGGATTCAGCAAAGGCAGTGCAAAGAGGGAAGTTCATAGCATTAAATGCTGACATCAAAAAGCCTGAAAAAGCACAAATAGACAAACTAAGGTCCACCTCAAGGAGCTAGAGAAACAAAAACAAACCAAATCCATACTTAGCAGAGTAAAAGAAGTAACAAAGATCAGGGCAGATAACTAAATGAAATTGAAACAACAATAACAACAAAAAAACACAAAAGAGAAATAAAGACAAAGGCTGGTTATTTGAAAAGATAAATAAAATCGATATACCATTGATTAGACTAACCAAGAAAAGAGGAGAGAAGATCCAAATAAGCTCAAGAGAAACAAAACAGGAGATATTACAACCAATACCACAGAAATACAAAAGATTATTCAAGGCTACTATGAATACCTGTATGTGCACAAGCTAGAAAACTAGAGGAAATGGATAAATTCCTGGAAATATACAACCATTCTAGATTAAACCAGGGCAACATAGAAACTCTAAGCAGACCAGTAACAAGCAGTGAGACCAAAATGGTAATTTTAAAAATTGCCAATAAAAAAAGTTCAGGATCAGACGGATTCACAGCTGAATTCTATCAGACATTCAAAGAAGAATTGATACCAATCCTATTGACACTATTACAAAAGATAGAGGAAAAAGGAGTCCTCCTTAAATCATTTTATAAAACTAGTATCAACTTAATACCAAAACTAGGTAAGGACATAACAGAAAAAGAAAACTACAGACCAATGTCTCTGATGAAAATAGATGCAAAATTCCTCAACAAAATACTAGACCTTAACTAAACTCAACAGCATATTAAAAGATAATCCACCATGATCAACTGGGTTTTATACAAGGGATGTAGGGATGGTTTAACATCCATAAGTCACTAAACGTGATACAGCACATAAACAGAATTAAAAACAAAAATCACATGATCATCTCAATAGATGCAGGAAAAGCATTTGACAATATCCAGCATCGCTTTATGATTAAAACTCTCAGAAAAATTGGCCTAGAAGGGACATGTCTTATGGTAATAAAAGCTATCTATGACAAATCTACAGCCAACATTATATTGAATGGGGAATAATCGAAAGAATTACCCCTGAGAACTGGAACAAGATAAGGATGCCCACTTTCACCACTTCTATTCAACATAGTACCAGAAGTCCTAGCCAGAGCAAACAGCCAAGAGAAAGAAATAAAGAGCATTGAAATCAGTCAAGATGAAGTCAAACTGTCACTGTTTGCTGACAATATGATCTTTTACCTTGAAAAACTTAAAGACTCATTTAAAAAGGTCTTAGATCTGATTTCAGCTAAGTTTCAGAACACAAAATTAACATACGCAAATCAGTAGCCCTGCTATACACCAATAGTGACCAAGCTAAGAAACAAACCAAGAACTCACCTGTTTTTACAATAGCTGCAAAATAATAATAATAATAATAATAATAATAATGATAACAACAACAACTTAGGAACATACTTAACCAAGGACATGCAAGACCTCTACAAAGAAAACTACAAAACACTGCTGAAAAAAATAATAGATGACAACACAAACAAATGGAAACACAAACCATGCACATAGATGGAAAGAATTAATATTGTAAGAATGACCACATTGCTACAAGCAATCTACAAATTCAATTCCTATCAAAATACCACAATCATCCTTCAAAAAACTAGAAAAAAAGTCCCAAAATTCACATGGAACCAAAAAGACCCCATATAGTCAAAGCAAGCCTAAGCAAAAAGAACAAATCTGAAGGCATCACATTACCCAAATTCAAACTATACTACAAGGTTATAGTCCTCAAAACAGCATGGTACTAGTGTAATAACAAGCATATAAACCAATGGAGCAGAATAGAAACCCCAGAAATATAGTCAAATACTTACAGTCAACTGATTTTTGACAAAGCAAACAAAAATATAAAATGGGAAAATGTCATCCTATTCAATAAATGGTGCTGGGGTAACTGACAAGCCACATGTAGAAAAATTAAACTGGATCCTCACTCATCTTATACAAAAAATCAACTCAAGATGGACAAAGACTTAAATCTAAGACCTGAAAACAGAAAAATTCTAGAAGATACATTGGAAAAATCTTTCTGGACATTGGCTTAGTCAAAGCCTTCATGACAAAGAACCCAAAAGCAAAAGCAACAAAAGTAAAGATAAATGGATGAGATTTAATTCAAGAGCTTCCTGTACAGAAATAAATAATGGGCAGACTAAACAGACAATCCACAGAGTGGGAGAAACCTTCACAACCTATACATCCAACAAAGGACTCATATCTAGCATCTACGAAGAACTAAAACAAATCTGCAAGAACAAAAAATGATCCCATCAAAAAGTGGGCTTAGGACATGTATAGGCAATTCTCAAAAGAAGATATATAAATGGCCAACAAACACATGAAAAAATGCTCAATGTCACTAATTATCAGAAAAATGCAAATAAAACCACAACGTAATACCACCTTACTCCTTCAAGAATGGTCATAATCAAAGGATTAAAAAATAATAGATGATGGCATGAATGTAGTGAAAAGAGAACAGTTTTACACTGTTAGAATGTAAACTAGTACAATCACTATGGAAAACTGTGGAGATTCCTTAACGAACTAAAAGCAGATCTAACATTTGATCCATCCATCAATCCCACTACTGTATATCTACTTGGAGGAAAAGAAGTCATTATACAAAAAGATATGTAAACACACATTTATAGCAGCAAAATTGCAATTGCAAAAACATGGAACCAGCCCAAATGCAAATGCCCATTAATCAAGGAGTGGATAAAAAAAATGTCACACACACACACACACACACACACACACACACATTGGTGTATATCAGGGCTACTGATTTGTGTATGTTTTGTACATGTGTGCATGTGTGTGCGTGTGTGTATGTGTGTGTGTGTGTGTACATACTACTCAGCCATAAAAAGGAACGAAACAATGGCATTTACAGCAACAAGCTGGATGGAATCCGAGACCATTATTCAAAGTGAGGTATCTTGGAAAACCAAACATCATATGTTCTTACTTATAAGTGGGTGTTAAGCTATGAAGATACAAAGACACAATAAGAATGACACAATGGACTTTGGGCTTTGGGAGAAAAAGTGGGAGGGGAGTGAGGGATAAAAGAAAAAACATTGGATACAGTGCACACTGCTTGGGTGATGGGTACACCAAAGTCTCAGATATCACCACTAAAGAATGTATGTAATCATACACTACCTGTTCACCCAAATCCTATTGAAATAAATTTTAAAAAGAGTAAGTTCAATAGATCTACTGCAAAGCAAATAAATAAATGAATGAATAATAAATTAATAAAATGGTATTTAAAATTAACACCAGATTTTCTTGGCTTGTTGTTTGCAGAATTCATTATTTTATTCTTTTTTAAACTAAAATTGTGTTTCTCTTTCTGGCAATATTCTTGTCAAATCTTCCGATTTTTAAAAGTAATGGGAATCTCTTCATCTCTGTGTTACCACAATGCCCCGGAATAAATTTATTCTGGCAGTGGAACTTAAACTCATTTAGAGCAGGGAAGTGGTCTTGCAAAATTTCTTCACCTTTTGTACTTCAATTATTTTTGATCAATGTTGATTTAGACTTTACTCCAAAGTTCAAGTTATTGGCAGAGAAGATTGATTCTAATTCCTGTGTTGTAGAAATGATGCAGAGCAAACAGACAACCCACAGAGTGGGAGAAACCTTCACAACCTATACTACTGTGACTTCTGTGAATGTGGTGTGTGCACACGCACACACACACACACACACACACACACGCATCACATCACATTCCATATCTGAGAAAAGAAGAGTAGTGGAAGAGAAGCTTCTCAAATGTCTTTTCTCACTAATTGCAATTCTAAAAATTATCATGTTAGCAGAGGGCCATTGTTTTTCTTTAACTTTTTTTTCAGTTTAAAGGCAATGAGGAAAAGAGCTAATAGACTACCGAGTGACTACCAAGTAAAAAGTACCCACTGATTAAGAATATCTGTGCAAGACCTTGACTTCACATATGTGAGACTTGTGTGTGTGTGTGTGTGTGTATGTGTTGAATAAATAAATTTTACTCCTAGATATAAGAAATCTCATTTTCTTTTTACTTCCACTAAATTGCTAATTGTGTGTGTGTGAATTGAATAAAAAAATCTCATATCCTTCCTAGAGTGATTACATGCCTAAGATAAAAGATGTAAAGAAATTCCAGGAAAATAAATATGAACATATCTATTGTCCTGTACACATCTGGACACTGCAAAAATTTGAACCATCCATAAATATTATTAACCATGAATAGATAATAAATTTCTATCAATGGCTGGCAACATAGTCGATCTTTAATATCTCATTTAATGAGCTACATAAAAAAGATATGTTACATTTAAATCATTTTTATTGTAGTTGATGCTTTGTTATTTTTATTTTTAAAAACCACTTGCTGTAAATTTTTTGTGACAGGGAAAATGATTTAATTCTATTTAATTAATTCTATTAGTTATATTTAATTTCTACTAAAGATAAATAATACCACAAAGCTAATAAAAATAAAATGGAATAAAATATATTTTTAATAAATTAAGCCTTAGAGAATGTAAAATTGCAGGATTTCCTATTTGCTTTCTTTGCACAGGAAAACATTAGGTATGATTTAATTTTAGTAATCAATAGAATCCATGTGTTTGTTTTACAGTTATACTCATACTTCATAGTTCTATTTAAATTGGCAATTTTCTTTTGTTATCAAGCTAGTGTTATGGTTAGATAGTAACTACTAAAGAGCCAAGGATTAATACTTTAAGTTGCCTTAGATTTATGTGATATTCTAGAATATGGGGATCATTAGAAAATTATTGATTTTTTAAAGTAGGTAATAGTTAAAGATACCAATTTCAATTGAAGGTATACTAAGTATTTAGATAATTTATTAACCATTTAAATATTTTTTGTGTTATCTAACAACCCCCATACTAGCAAACATAGGCCAATTGCTAAACTTAACTTTTAATGTATATTTAAATTATATTAAATTCATATATTTGTTAATTTTCCTGATTATTGAAGAAATATTTATTCAGTGTAGGAACTCAATATTACTGAAAGAAATATTTAAAAATAAAAATCAGCTGTTACTCAAGCTCTCAGAAGTAACTGAATTTGCAAATTTAAAATACCTGTATATATCTACACTTGCATATATACACATGCACTGATTCAGAAAGATATTTCTTTCCTTTTTATTTTATTTTTTGAAACAGGATCTCAATATGTTACCCAGTCTGGTAGCCAACTCTTGGCCTGAAGCAATCTCCCATTTTGGTCTCTTCAACTACTAAGATTAAACCTTAAGCCATTGCCCTTAGCCAGAACATTTGTTATATTGTAAAACTTTTTCAGTGACTTAATGTATTAAGGTTTTTAAAGTTCTTATATAGTTCTACTATAATATATATACTTATATATTTTTACTAATGATAGTAACAATCAGCTATCTTCATATATACTAGTTTGAAATGATACCAATGTTTATAAGTTTAAAAGGTTTCCAAGTTCAGTTTTTCTATTGCTGTGGGGCAAATACAGTTAAACAGAATTCATTACTCTAAAACTTCTCAGAGGCATTTATATGCTACTATGTCTTGTGAATTTTCAAAGGAAATATAATATAGTGTTCCCCAGCTTATTTTATTATAAAATTCTGCTCTTTTTTCCTAGGAGTGTCTTGTGGGACTATATAGTTCCTTCAAACACAATTGGGAAAAATGCTGACTCAGGGATCTGGACAGATTTACAAAGAGAGATTAGATCCTGGGAGTAAATTCTTTAAATAATTGACTTTAGCCTTATTGTATTGTTCAGGCAATTCAAAATACAGTGGATCCTTCCTGGAAGGACTGATATTTTGACTTGTGACTATAGATTTATCTCTTGGGTATGATTTCATTTATACTTTTGTCACTGATATTAACCTGGCACCATATGTGGTACATAATATGACATAATAAAAATATATTGATTATATAAATAGACTGTTAGTAATGATTAGGATTATGAAAAGGATAATGATAACTATTATGATTAACTAGAGGAGGAGGCAGACAAGAAAGTTATCATTTGTTTATTTAGTTCAAAACTACTACAGTAGGAAATATATATATATACATATATATATAATTTAATATCCTACATAATCACCTCCTTGGCATAAGTATACCTTTCCAACATACAGATGTAGAAACCAAAGAGTATGCTTGAGTAACTGGCCCAAAGTTATGTGCATAGTAAGCCAAATATTTAGTGAATATTATGGCTGATTCTATAATTATTGAGTATTTTAGCTGCTGCTTAATCATTATTCAATATAGCAGTAAATGGAAAGAACATGACAGACAGAAACACACACACACACATAAACACACAAACCCACACACATATACACACACATAGTTGGCCCTTGAAGAATGTAGAAATTAAGGATGTCATCTCCTGCCCAGTTGAAAATTGCATACAATGTTTGACTTTCAAAACTAAACTACTAACAGCCTACTGTTGACCAGAAGCCTTATCAATAACATAATCACCCAATTAATACATATTTGCATGTTATATGTATTATACATTGTATTCTTACCATAAAGTAGGCTAGAAAAAAGAAAAATTTAAAAATATCATAAATAAAAACATTTATTCTGGAAGTGAATCATGATAAAGGTCTTTATCCTCATCATTGATATGTTGAGTAGGTGGAGGAGGAGGAGGAGGAGAGAGATTAGCCTTGCTCTTTCAGGGGTGGCAGAGTCAGAAGAGGTGGAGGAGGTGAAAGGGGAGGCAGGTTCATTTGATATAATTTTCATTGAAGAAATTTTGAGTCTACATGGATCTTCACAGTTCAAGTCCCTGTTGCTCAAGGGTCAACAGTATTTAGTCTTAAGCTATTTGGGATGATGGAATTATGCAAAATCACTAACTTGAATAATTGAAGAGTTCATGAACCTCATTAATGAAGGTGGAGACTAAGTCCTAGAAAATTCAAATAATTGAATTGCTCCAATTCTGACATCTTCAAAATAATTGTTAAACAGACAATGGGATACTAAAATCATGTTAGATACAAATCATAATAAAATGAACATGTCTACACAACTTATCTAAAGAATTTGAACAGAATATTGCATTTACTTCTGCATTATTCTCCCATCTGCTGCTTCTGCTTCCTGTTGAGAAGCAAGCATAATCCCAAAGTTTGGTTACCCATCTCTGGCTTTGGCTTATTAGTTGTATTACTCCAGGCTCTCACTGATATAAAGAAATAGCTAAGACTGGGTAATTTATAAGGAAAAGAGGTTTAATTGGCGTATGGTTCTGCAGCCTGTACAGGAAACATGACAGTTGCTCAATTTCTGGGGAGGCCTCAGGAATCTTAAAATCATGGTGGGATGTGAAGGGGGAGCCATTATTTCACATGATCAGAGCAGAAGAAATATAAAGAGGGGAGAGGTGCTACATACTTTTAAACAACCAGATCTTGTGAGAATTCTGTCATAACAACGGCACCTGGTGGGTGGTACTAAGCCATTCAGGAGAAAGTACCCCCATGATCCAATCATCTCCCAACAGTCCCCACCTCCAGCACTTGGGATTACATTTTCACATGAGATTTGGGTGGGGACACAGACCCAAACCATTTCATTCCATCCTTGACCCCTTCCAAATCTCATTCTCTTCTCACTATGCAAAATACAATCATGCCTTCCCAATAATCCTGAGAGTCTTAACTCATTCCAGCATTAACTCAAAAGTCAAAAGTTCAAAGTCCAAAATCTCATCTGAGACAAGGCAAATCCCTTTAGTCTTTGAGCTTGTAAAATCAAAAACAAGCTGATAACTTCCATGATACAATGGTGGCATAAGCATTAAGTAAATAATCCTGTTTCAAATGGGAGACATCAGACAGAAAAAAAAAAGTTACCCATCACTTGCAATTCCAAAACCCAGCAGGGAAGTCACTAAATCTTAAGGCTCCAAAATAATCTTAGAATCCATGTCCTAAATCCAGAGCAAACTTGTGCAAGGGGTGGGCTCCAAAAGCTTTGGGCAGCTCTGCCCCTGTGGCTTTCCAGAGTTCATTCTCCAAAGGTGTTCTAACAGCTGGCATTGAGTGCCTGTGGCTTTTCTAGGCAGAGAGTGCAAGCTGCTGGTGGATCTACCATTTTGAGGTCTGGAGGATGGTGGTCCTCCTCTTACAGCTCCACTAGGGAGTCCTCCAGTGGGGACTCTGTGTGAGGGCTTTAATCCCATGTTTCCCCTCTGCACTGCCCTAGTAGAAGTTCTCCACAAGGGCTCCACTCCTGCAGCAGGCTTCTCCGTGGACACCCAGGATTTTATTATATACCCTGAAATCTAGGCAGAAGCTCCCAACCCTCAACTCTTGTACTCTGTGTACCCACAGGCTTAACATCATGTGGAAGCAACCAAGGCTTATGTCTTGTACCCTCTGAAGAAGTGGCCTGAGCTGTATCTGGCCGCCCTTTAGCCATGGCTGGAGCTGGACTGGTTGGGACTCAGGAAGGAGTGTCCTGAGACTGCACAGGTCAACATGGCCTGAGCCTGGCCCAGGAAACCATTCTTTTCTTCTAGGCATCTGAACCTGTGATGGGAGGGATGCCATGAAGATCACTGAAATGCCTTTGAGGCCCTTTTCTCATTAGCAATTAGCCCCTCTTTACTTATGAAAATTTCTGCTGCCAGCTTGAATTTCTCTTCTAAAAACGGGCTTTTCTTTTCTACCACATGACTGAGCTGGAAATTTTTCAAACTTTTGATACTCTTATTCTCCTTTAAATTGAAGCTCCAGTTTTGTCTTTCCTTTGCTCATACATATGAGCATATGTTTTTAGAAGCAGCTCAGCTACATCTTAAATGCTTTGTTGCTTAGAAATTTCTTCCACCAGATACCCTAAATCATACTCTCAAGTTCAAAGTTCCACAGATCCCTAGGGCAGAGGCACAATGCCACCACGTTCCTTGTTAACTCACAGTAAAGGTTACCTTTATCCCAGTTCCTAGTAAGTTTCTAATTTCTCTCTGAGATCTCCTCAGTCTGGACTTCAGTCTCCATATCACTATCAGCATTTTGGTCACAACAATTTAACAAGTCTTTAAGAAATTCCGAACTTTTTCTCATTTTCCTGTCTTCTTCTGAGCCCTCCACAGTATTCCAGCATCAACCCATTACCCAGTTCCAACGCCAATTCCATATATTCAAGTATCTTTATCACAATATCCCACTGTTTGTACCAAATTTTTGTATTAATTTGTTCTCACATTGCTATAGACAAATACTGGAAACTGGGTAATTTATAAAGAAAAGAGGTTTAATTGGCTCATGGTTCTGCAGGCTGCACAGAAAGCATGGCAGTATCTGCTTGGCTTCTGGGGAGGCCTCAGGACATCTACAGTCATGACAGAAGGTAAAGGGAGAGCCAGCACTTCATATTGCCAGAGCAGGAGAAAGAGAGAGAGGGGAAAGGTGCTACACTTTTTAACAACCAGACCTTGTGAGAACTCTATTATAAGAATAGCACTAGGATGGCGCTAAACCATTTATGAGATACTGCCCCTATGATCCAACCACCTGCCACTAGGCCCCACCTCCAGCACTGGGAATTACATTTCAACATAAGATTTGGATAGGGACACAGATCTAAACCATATCACTATTTCTATTTCATACATATGTGCCATTAAATAGTGTATTGACTACTTTTGTTTTAGAAATACATAAATATGTTGGATAACTATAAAGAGTCTTTTGCAATCAGTTGTATTCATTGATTACTATTACTATAATCCATCCACATTTTTGGTTATAGTTGTAATTTTTATTAATTTTCACTGTTAGGTAATATTTCATTGTGTGAACTTTTTTTTTCTAACCTACTGTAGAAAGACTTGAGTAATAATTTTATCTCTGGGAATTTCAGTGTTTATTAAAAATATACTGATAGTAATTTATTTTTAAATATATAAATGGGCACATTAGAGATTGTCTCCTGTTTTCTTCATGTATCGAAACTCTATATTTTTCCATATCCTTGACTATCTATGCTACAATTTTCAACTAACTGATATTATTTATTTGGTTGTGTCTTTAAAAAAATATTTGGTTACTTTAAAACTTGTCATGTGAGATCATCTTAGTATTGTAATTCATTTTTTTTTACTATGCATATGGATCATATCACATTCTGATATCTCTACAGGAACACCCAAACTGTCTCTGTTTCAGTTGAAATTTGGGGCTCCTGGTATCAGCGTCTGCCCTTAAACAACCTGGCCTTTCTAGTGTGCAAACATTGCTCTGCTCTGGTTTCACCTCATATTTCAGGTTTCAAAAGTTCCTCAGCATCCAATGGGAAGATTTTCTTTACTTCTTGTGGGTCCAGTAATCCACTTGAAGTGATCTTTCTACCAAGATCTAATCATCTTTTTCAAAATTTATTTATGCTAGTAGATAATCCTTCAGAATTTTTAATCCACCATATTGCTATTAACTAGCAATTTGATTCTTCATCCTGATCTTGTCCCCTCTTGGGATTTTGATAATGGTGCTAACTATATTCTTGTATAACTGCAACTTGTTAAGAGTGTTGTGGCCTGGCTTTGTCTATAACACAAATTCAAAGGCCAGGGTCCAACAGATTCACTTACCAAGAGTGATGTAAAGGCTGCATTTTGGAGAAGACTATTTTCTAGCTACTATCTGTATTTTCCTGTAACCTCTCTTTCAGAAGATTACTTACTTTACAGTTACTTGTGTCTGAAATTTCACACAGAAATTTGTGAAAGCAAAACCCCAAGAAGAGAGTTTTTTTTTTTGTTTTTGTTTTTTTTTTTAAATAGGCTCTGTAAACATGTTGTAAACATGTGGTGGAGAATGGTTGTGTGAAGCAAGAAGAAAAAGAAAGACACTTTCCCTGGCCTGGTGAGGGAAATGAAATATGTTATTTTATTACATTTCTGAGAAATTAGGCAACAAGAGAAACCAATTGTATGATATATCTCAGGGAATTCAAGCTTAAGCCCTGGGTTTCCCTCAGTAAATCTTCCTTTAACCAACAGAAATACAGAAAGCATAATACAATAGGATGATGGCAAGGGATTACTGTGCACGAGGATGCTGGAGGTATCAGTGGAGGTTATATGGTGGTGTTTGAGTCACAATTTTAAAATTGTTGGTCACAAACTCTTGGTCATATGCACTGCATATAAGATTCATAGGTAGGAGTTTTAATGTTAGAAAAATTTCAATGTTTGGAGTCTAATAACTCTAGTAGAATAATTTCATTTCAATCCTGTTAAAAACATCTGAAGAATATTGTATCATTTTGCCTGTCACTATCTTCTGGGACCATGTGATCCTCACAATTGTGAAAAACATTTATAAGTAGAAGATGGAATTTCTTTCCAGTGGAATGAGATGAAATCAGAAAGTTTGTAAAAATGCATCTGTGGACAGAGATACCACCTATTGCCATTTCTGTGTAAATCAAAATAATAGTTGTTTACTATTTGTAGCATCATTGACTTGTTTATTTCAAGGTTAATTAAAAATCCAATTTAGGTCCAGTTTTTATCATAAAATCCTGCACAGATAAGAAAAAATTAGCGTTGTAAATTGGCTGTTCTTATGTATATTTGAGCTGCTCATTTTCATTGGATATTTACATTAATTATTTTCTATTATAACTCTTTCAATTTTGTGTTGGAGTGTTTCTTTTTTAAATTAAATGTTATTGCTAACACAGACAGTCTTGGAAGTAAATATTTCATCTCCTTGAGCTTCTTTAGATAATGTAAGAATACAGTTTTAATTAAAGAGACTATACAGGTTCATAAAATCATTCATATATATAGAAATTATCAAGCTAACCTAAACTATTGAGATCACAAAATTTAAATATATGGTTATAAATGTTATTTGGGAATGCATGTTTTCCATCTTCCAAAAATGCATGGCTGTCTTTTTATGAGAATAATTATTTTTTCATGTGCTATATTTTTCTAACTTTTTTATAATCAGTCCTCAAAGAATGAAGTAATAGTTCTTCAGAATGCCATTTGGGTCATTCATGACAATACTGAGGAAACGGTAATTCTGTATCTTTAGATCATTGCATAAAATATCCCTGTTTAAATAAGCTTAGCGTAAAAGTAAAAGGTCATTTCTAGTTATCACCTAGTTACCTGATATACTAGCGCAAAAGTACAAGTTAAGGACAAGTGGCTACTGTGTTTTTCCTTTAAGTATAGATTCGTATATGTGTAGAGGATAATTTATACTTCAAAATTACTAGAAGCTGTAAACAGCAATTTTATGCTATACTGACAAGTTATCCCACAGGTTAAATATTTTATTAATGAATAGATACATCAGTTTCTTATTTAATCATTATTCATTATTTATTACAGTTCTAGTACTTACTGAGGGAATGTGTTCTCTTTCCGGGTCCATGAGGGGGCGTAGTTTTAAGGGCAAGAATTTGCCGGGCACCATGACCCCTTCGCGTCTCTCTCCCTCCAGGAGATTCAGCAGTTTGTGTCTGAATTTCCCCGGCCCAGGAAGAAACTAAAAGTCAGTCACTCCAGCGGAAGTTCTAAGGAACTCCTTTCATTGGCCTAGGGCCTCGGAGACGGTGGGAGGTTCTCCCAGGATTAAAGTCCGTGCTCCCTCACCTGCGCGGGATTTTCCGGCTTTCTGGAATTACCTCTCCCACCGTGGGAGCTCCGTCGGGATTTCCCCTCTGGAATCCCCCTCCACACTCTTCGTGGAAGCCTTTCTCCTCTTCTCCTTTCCTTCTCTTTTCCCTACCTAAATAAAATCACCTTCCTGCAACACTTGTATGGGTCCGACATTCACTTTACCAGCATAAGGTCCACCTGCAGTGGCCCCGCCGCTTATTCCTTAAGAGGTTGGAGGCCAAGAACCCACAGGGATCATGGGCATCCGAGAAAAACCCGGTTACAGAATTGGCGCTCACGTGGGGCACGAGGAGTGAAGTGTAAGAAGGGAAACACTTCCGAGGGGTAAGTGGAAATGTGGACCCTTCTCACTTGTTTTCTGTCCTGTCTCTTTAAGAAGCAGTGGCAGCCAGGCCCGGCTGTGGGGACCAGCTTTGAGCCAAGCCGCAGAGGCGCTGGCCAGCTAGAATTAAAGTACACCTTTTCTCCCAAGCTGTTTTTTCTCTCTCCTCCTCCCTCTCTCACTCTCTCTCTCGAAACCCTGTTACATTACTGTGTTGTAGGGGCCAGAACCTTTCATTTTAAACACATATGCAATTTTTGAATGTAATTTCTATAAATTAGCTAATTTATACTGCTATTATTTATGTTATAGGTATATATTTCTAGGGAGACCCTCACTTGTTGGAAATACATAGGGAAAGAGAATCAGCACCATATAGACTTTCAATGTAAAATGCCAAATTGTATTCCTGGAACGTTATCAATTTGCACAACTACTGGTACTGTATGTGGGTCCTATCCTAGGCACCAACTATTGTAAAGCTGGGGAGAGACAGAAAATATAGTTAACATGTTATTTATGTACATAAGTACATGAAATACCTATCTATCAATTTAATCTATCCAGCTAATCTATTTTTCTAACTGTCTAGCTCTGACCAGCAATCTGCAGCAATCAGCCTTGGAAGCCAACCTGTTATCTACGAGTAAGACATGTACAAAGTCAGACCGCTATCTCTAGCAACCAGCCAAGAAAGCCAAACAATAATCTCTCTGGTCCCAAACGACCAGAACTTCATAAATAACTGGCAGATTCTCTGATTTTTGCCTCCACTTCCAACTTAGAATAACCTAAGAAAGCCAAATATGTACCACTAACTAATCATATATAAAGCTAGATATAGGTGAAGGGAAGGAAGGCAGCAAGTCTCGCTGCCATGTGTGTACCTATGCAACAATCTTGCATGTTCTTCACATGTACTCCAAAATCTAAAATGCAATTAAAAAAAAAAAAAAACAAAAAACTCTGCTTACAGTTCGTCCACCACAGGTTTCCTGTAAACATGCTTCCAATCAGGGCATACTAGAAGCCTTCCCTTTTTTCTACACTAAAGCTTTCCCACTTCCAGGCTTACCTTTGAATCACTACCAAAAGCAAGTGATGGTGGCTGACTCCCTTGCTATAGTAAGCTCTGAACAAAATATCCTCTACTTGTTCTCATTTCGGTAGTCTCTGATTATTTCCACAAAGTATATAATTACATTCATTTTTATTCTCTAAACAAAATAATGGTATTTCTTTGATTATGCTGACATTTCATTTGAGTGAATGAGCATATTTTCATACCATCATTCCTTTTATATTTGAAAATTTACTACTTTCTTATTGATTTTTATTTCAGTTGCACTAAATTGTAATTACATTTTAACCAGTATTACTGCTTTTATAAAATTTTTGTACAACTGTTTACTAATCCAAGAAACTTTATTATATTTTGTTTATTTTAATATGCATTATATTTTTAGTGATGTTGGGATTACTAAGCAGATTGTTCTATTACCTGCAAATACTTATGAGTTTACCATCTCCTTTAGGTAGTATTTTTATTCCTTTTATACTATTGACTGGCTCTTCCAGACAAATATTTTTAGTCTCAATTTCCCTCAGCTAAAAGAAATGCCTTTAGGAAATCACCAATAATTTTGTTATCTACTGTTGTTTTGAGACAAATGTTAGTAAGTACTGTTCTATTTCCAGTTTATGAAGAACTATTCTCAAAAATTATTGTTGATGCCTATCAACTCTTTTGGTTCTCTAGATATAATTAATTTATCCTTCGATTTGTTGAAGTGATGAAATATTATAATGGATTTGCTAATTTAAACATAATTGGATTGTTAAACCATATTTTGTTATTTCAGGATTAATACAATGTTACATTAAATTTGGAGAGCCTTTAGAATTTTATTATGTGTTTCTTTTTCTCTAAAATTTAAAAACATAATGTAAAAGTCTAAGCTATAATATTAGACTTCCCTTACTCTTAGCTATGTTCCAAATCTAGTATCTGTTTGTCTCTACTTCAGTGGGACTTACAGAATTTCAGGAAATGGTAGGAAACGTTGGACAAAATTTCACAGAAGTTTTGGGATTCGTACTGGTTGTTCAATGAGATGCTGGATATTCATAAACAGAAGGGAAGAAGATGTCATGAAATCTTCAAGTATAATTTAAGGACAGGGAATTTTAAAAAGGGATAAGCAAAGATAGAGCTGCGTTTCATGTGTTCTATGAGCAACACTTGGACATATTCAGGAGGTCTTCTAAAAGAAAAGCAATGAGATATAAGTGAAAGAATAGATTCATATCATATTGAGTAGGGTGTTAAATATTGAGGAACCTGAATTTTATTAAGTAGTTTCTTAGTGAGGAAGTGATATGGAAAATGATATTTTAAGAATATAACTGCTATGGTTGTGTGGGGGCTGAATTATAGGAACATAATCTAGAAAAAGATACATTAATAAGAAAGTCACTGCAATCCTCCAAGTATAGTTTAGTATTCTTGCCACGTATGAAAGATCTGATTAAAAAATCATCTGTTTTGTAATAAGATAGTTGTTTATAATGACAGTTTGTGCATTTGGGACAGTGATTGCCTAATTTTACCCTTGAGTTCTTTGAAACTCTTGGGTAGATGTCGATTGGTCTGTCAATTTATCTACATAAACAGATATTCCTAACAGAAACCTTTAATTTTTTATTGGGATATATGATGCCGGAAAGAGAATTTATCTTCACCCATCTGCTACAGAAGAATATTTGTTGCAGTTTTATTTTATTTAAAGACACATGATGACATTGTAAGAATTTGGATTTCATGGTCAAAATTTTACAACTGAGATACTTTTTTTTTATAATGCTGTTTTATGCTAAATATCTAAATATGGGAAAATCAAACATGATTTTAGTCAACATCCTCTAAACATTCCTCTTGTATGGCTTTGGTTAGCACAGTGTAAAGCCATTTCTCAGAGAAAAGTAGACTTAACTGAAGCATAGATTTTGTTTGTGACTTTTCTATTAGAGATAGGTTTATTATTTGGAATAAAATTTATTAAAAGCAATGGCAAAAACCACAATTAATTTTGAACAAATCTAATATTAAATTAAAAATTTCTGTACAGAGCTTGGGACAAACCCATAGGCAACATAGATCCAAATCTCCTCTCTACACTTTTAATAAGTAATCAAAACACAAAATAACATTTGTAATATCTCTTAGGGAATAATAGGAACCATGTGTTTTATATTGTATCAAGTAGTGCTTGCAGTATGAAAGCTACAACTGAAGAATTTTAAACAGGTAAGAACTCACAGGCTATTCTTCTCAAGAGCCCTCCTTTAGGAAACAACTAGATGATTTCACCCAAACAAAAAATCACTGAGGTGCATTTCAGCAAAATGTCTGAATGTATTTTAATGCAAATCTGAGACAAAATAAAGATGTACATAAGAGTAACTGATGATATATGTCCAGGCAAGTATGGAAATTGTATAAGTATGTAATAGGGATTAGGGCCAGGAATGGAGGAAAAAGGTGAGCAGAAGAATAATCTCATTGTTTTCCTCTTGTATGATAGCTCACAAATCAAGTTTTAGAGATATTAGCATATTTATTCACATAAAAGTAAACATAAAGAAAAATAATTCTATTGATTAAAATAGATATGTAGGAGAGGGAAATCAGGAAAAAAGAATAAGTCAGTAATAATTTACTTATAGGCAAAAATTCAATATTGCTTAAAAGAAAAGGAGTCAGAATATTGTACTAAAGCAACTGCTACAATGAAGGACACAATTTCTTGTACACATAAAGGTTTACACAAAATAAAAACAATATGGAAGATTGGTGTGAAATAATGATAGAGATAAGAAAATTCATAGTAATATTAATACATGTATATGTAAATCTACCAATAATACCAATTGTATGTGTTTACATACCTAAGTCAAATGATTCATAAAGTTTGAAAATGGAAAGTTGGGCAAAAGTAATAAGTAAAACAATAATAATGAGAGTCTATAGGCAAGAATTTTTACTAAATACTTAAATGGGGTTGAGTAGTGTAGATGCCATCACTTACACCTTTTCACATTGGGAAAGACCAAAACTGTGATAGATTTAGAGTGATATCTCACTCTGAAAGTGCCCTAGGAGTTTCACAAATCTTCACATTGATGTTTTTATGGCAGATTCCTAAGCATATTAAGAATTAGAAAATGTCTTATAAAAAATGTGTTTCAAAAGATATGTATATTAAAGAAAATTCAGGGAATACAGTCATGTAGAAAGAAGAGGCTGGGTGTGGTGGCTTACACCTGTAATACTAGCACTTTGGGAGGCCAAGGTGGGTGCATCACGAGATCTGGAGTTCAAGACCAGTCTGGCCAATATGGTGAAACCCTGTCTCTACTAAAAATACAAAAAAAGTTAGCCATTTGTGACGGGCACCTGTAATCCCAGCTACTTGAGAGGCTGAGGCAGGAGGATCACTTGAACTTGAGAGGTGGAAGTTGGTTGCAGTGAGCCAAGATTGTGCCACTGAAGTCCAGCCTGGGTGACAGAGCAAGACTCTGTCTAAAAAAAAAAAAAAAATAGGGAAAACACAGCTGCTTTAACCAGTCATGAACACTTGATTTTTCAAGTACTGTTATGTGGGATACTTTCATTTTTAGGTTATTGAATATGCATGCAACATATATATGCATATATGTATTGCATGTATGATCTTTAAAACAATGTTAGGGGCCGGGCGTGGTGGCTCAAGCCTGTAATCTCAGCACTTTGGGAGGCCGAGGCGGGTGGATCACGAGGTCGAGAGATCGAGACCATACTGGTCAACATGGTGAAACCCCATCTCTACTAAAAATACAAAAAATTAGCTGGGCATGGTGGCGCATGCCTGTAATCCCAGCTACTCAGGAGGCTGAGGCAGGAGAATTGCCTGAACCCAGGAGGCGGAGGTTGCGGTGAGCCGATATCGCGCCATTGCACTCCAGCCTGGGTAACGAGCGAAACTGCGTCTCAAAAAAAAAAAAAAAAAAAAAAGTTAGAATATATTAAATATACACCTCTGTTAGGGTAACATATTCATCCATTCCATTAAGGTATATGGACATCTATGGGAGCAGGGACATCGTTAACTTTTTGTGAATGATGGTTTATCATTGACACTTTGATTCTATTTCCTCTCTTATGTCTACTCCTGCTATAATATCATGCTGAATTTTGCAGATTTACATTTTGTTTTACCTCTAGAAGTCTTTGTTTTTTTTCTATGACTTTTGTTTTTAAAATGATTTCAGTATTTGTTTATTTTAGGAACTGATTATTATACTTGAAAACTAATCATTACACTCCAGAAACATTATTTAAATATTTAGTTTGAATTTATATTTTCTCTGAATTTGTTGCAATGAACTAATATCCACTCCTCTCAGGTCTCCATTTCATCTTTATAAAATGTGGTAATTTTTCTTTAAATATGCATCAAGTATTTTTCTAATATTTCTTGTAGATTTTATCCTTAGTCGCTTGGTTTTTTGTTGTTGTTGTTGCTGCATCTGAGAGTATTGTTCTGTTTTCTCATCTCCTGAATACATAGAATATTGGTTCTTGAATTTTTGCTTTCTACCTGAGGAATACTAAAGCCAACAAAAACAGGCAATAGGGAAATAACTCCCTACTCAATAAGTGGTGCTGGCATAATTGACTAGCACATGTAACTGTGTGCCATATGTGAAAGTATGAAACTGGATCCTTCCCTTTCACCATATACAAAAAGTAATTCAGATTGAATTTAAAGTTTAAATATAAGACCTCAAACTATAAAACCGCAAGAAGAAAACCTAGGAAATGCACTTTTTAACATCAACCTTGGCAAATAATTTTTGACTAAGTCCACAAAAGCAATTGCAACAAGAAAAAAGTTTGACAAGTGGGACCTAATTAAACTAAATAACTTCTGCACATCAAAGTATCAAGAGTGTAAATAGAAAACCTACAGAATGGTAGAAAATATTCACAAACTATGCATCTGACAGAGTTCTAATAAGCAGAATCTACAAGAAACTTCAACAAATCAGCAAGCAAAAATCAAGTAGCCCCATTAAAAAGTGGCAAAGAACATAAACAGACACTTCTCAAAAGAAGACACACAAATAGCCAACAAACATGAAAAAAAGGCTTCACACCACTAATTGTCAGAGAAATGCAGATCAAAACCACAATGAGATACCATCTCACACCAGTCAGAATGACTATTATAAAATCAAAAAAAACAGATACTGGCATGGCTGTGGAGAAAAGGGAATGCTTATACACCGTTGAAGGGAATGTAAATTAGTTCACTCACTATGGAAAACAGTCTGGAAATTTCTCAAAGAACTTAAAACATAGTTACCATTAGAATGAGCAATTCAATTACTGGGTATATATCCAAAAGAAAACAGGTCATTCCACCAAAAAGACACATGCACTAGTATATTCATCCCCATACTATTCACAATAGCCAAGAGATCAACCTAGTGGATCATCGAGGTGGATTGGATGAAGAAAATATGGTACATATACACTGCGGAATACTATACAGTCATGAAAAGAATGAAATTATGTCTTTTGAAACAACGTAGATGGAACCAGAGGCCACATTCCTAAGCAAATTGGTACAGGAACAGAAAACCAAATACCATATATTTTCATTTATAAGTGGGAGCTAAGCATAGAGCATACATGGACATAAACATAGGAAAAATCAACACTGAAAACTACTAAGAGTAGGGAGGGAGTAAAGTGGGCATGGGTTAAAAAAAACTACCCATTGGGTACTATGCTTACCACTGGGGTGCAATATACCTATGTAACAAATCTGCACGGGTAACTAAATACATGTATCTAAAATAAAAGTTGAAATAAAAAAATAAAAATAAAACAATATAAATTACTTCATTGGTTCTAATAAATCCAGCTCTACTACTTAGCTTTCTAAATTACCAGTCATTTGTTCATAATACAAATTATTTAGGTTGATATTTATATATCAACTGTAGTTATTTAGGTTTTTTAAACTCTAGTTACAATGTGTGGTTGTTCATATTTACATCCTAAATCTGTCAGGCTTCCAGCTCAGCAATCTATAGCAATAGGTATGATGCAAAATTATTAAGCTGTATAATAAACATTTTAATATTTTGAGCACACAAATATATCATGAGAAATTAGTAAAAGTATTATTAAATTTTATACTTGATATCTGTATACTGATAAATGAAAATGCATATTTGATAAGAAATAATTTTGTTCTATCAGTGCCCTCCAGCCATAGATTACCAATTAAATAAGTTGTGCTTATTAATCACTGCATTGAAAAAAACACATAGCGTGGAGAACTATGGAGTGTCTTAGTAAGAGAGTGTTACAGAGGAGTTATTACAGGATTTAGAAATGTGTTAGTGAATTTGGGGAAGATTTAAGGAAGTACAACTTTGCTCTTAGATGATGTCAAGAAGGTGGAATAATTATGTGATTATTTTTTATTTTTAAATTAAAAATATATTTATTGGAAAAATAATTGAAAAATAATAATTGCACATATTCATGAGGTATATGGTAATGTTTCAATACATATAATGTATAGTGATCAGATCAGAGTAATTAGCACATACGTCATCTCAAACACTTATCATTTCCTGGTGCTGGGAATATTCTCTATCCTCCCTTCAGCTATTTGAAAAAATATTATTCTTAACTATGGTCATCTTATAGTAGTAAAATTTTATATGACTTTACATAAAATAGCATAAGTATATATATGCACACATTAATTATCATAGATGTAACATGGTCAATCAGATTCTTTTTAAATTAGGTGATATGTATCTTGAGATAGAATATAAAACAGTTTTCTCTCCTTTCAAATGTTATAGATGAATTATGATAGTGAATAATGTTTTAGTATTTTTTAATTGCAACAACCACTTTTGTGAGTTTTTTAAATAAATGGATTTTAAATGAAATATTGATATCTACTAAACATAATAATGGATATCTGCTAAAATACAACAACATCGACTCAATTAATTCAGTAAGTCTCGTAATTTTCCTGTCCACTGGGATCATGTTGTAATTTATATATTTCCTAGGACTAGAAAATAATAGTTGCATGTTTTCAAATTTCAACATTTTGAATATTAAAGATATCATAAATAATATATGCTCTATGTAAGTTGATGCTTCTGTTCAATAGAATACAAAAAATAAGCTGCTCTGCTATTACACCAAAGAAGGAATAAGGCCATGTATACTACAAGACTTTAGATGGAGCTGAATGTTTAGCTTGAATCATCAAGTCAGCAGGGGATTTTATTTCAACTAGCAACACTTAAAACTCCAGAACCAAGAATCGCTTTTGAAGAATGTCTTTCTACTGGTAATTCATTGTAATTATGTTCAAAACAAAGTTGTGAGTGCTATAGAAAGTGACAAGCTCAAGTAGAAAAAAATAAATGAAAGGATAACAATTTGCAAAAGGATAATTCTCAAGCTGAGTAACTTTAACTTCATTACAATTTTTTGTCTCTTTGTTTTAAATAGTCTATATATATGTACAAAGTAAGCAAAATATCACAGATTTAGTAATATTTTGCACTAATAAAGTATACCTCAAGATGTTAATGTTAAATATGTAAGATATTTGTGGAGACAAACAATGTAACCTCATTTAGGTTTTCATCCATTTTGAGCAAAGGTATTAAAAATATTAGAGAGAAAATGGCTTATTTTCACTTTTCAGAATATCCTAGTGATATTTCTTCTTTTTCTCTATTATCTTTTACATCTGTATTATATTCACAATTGGTCATTTGCTATACACTGGCAAATGGTGCTAGCTTTATTTTTCCTTGGTGCTCTTACCTGGTAGTTTTCTTTTTCCAAGCAATTCTTTTCCTCCTTACATGATGATATGCATTTATTCTGGAACCATGATACATGCACTTGATTCATATTGCATATACAAAGAAAATACCAATTGGCATAGCTTATAGTTATTTATGTTTATTGCTTTGATATAATTAAAGTGGTCCTAAGCAGAAATTATGTTTACTTAGAAATATATCTATTATTTTGAACTCTTGCCTATAAGTTATTTATTCACTTAGTCCACTAGAATAAAAAAAAAGTGCATTCTTTATAGATATTTTCTTAATGCCCCCTAGGATACACATCATATAGAGGGTAAGAAACAACCCACTAAGAAAGACTTAACAGAGGTTTATGTTGCTAATTAGAAATGGACTGACTCCATCATGATTATTTCAAGTTCATAAATTTGCTCAAGGGAAGTTATCTTTAGAACCAGGGTGTGAAATGTGGAAAATTTTCGTCGTCTTTGAGTTTTCAGTGTGCTCTTGTTCAGAACATATGGGCTTCTTATGCATATGGAATAGCTAAGAAACCTAATGTCTCCTGGAGAGTACATGACAACAAGAGTGCTACTAGTAGTGAGATTTCTTGTTCTCCTTTTCTGATAGACAAAGGACTCCTCCGTGTCTTAATTTGTGATGTGGGGCGGGGTGCGACAGGGGATGGAGAGCCATGGTAGTGATCAAATCTTGGCGAGAGTTGAGAGTTAAGTGATCCTTCTTAAGTTAGAGTAATCATTGAATTTATAGTCCCAACTAACTCCATACAGGTTTACTTGCTGCATCTTCAGTTGATTTATACACAATCATGTACATACTAAACAAATGCATTTCCTCATTCTTCCTCCTCAAAATCTCTATTTCCTGTCCTGCCAGAAATGTCCCATCCCTCAGCTGGTAGATGTGAGTTCACACAATTTAAATTTTCTTATTAAAAGTCTTTTTTGGTAGGGGAAGAGGTGGGGGAGAGAGAGAAACAGAAAAAGAGAGAAACTGTAACTGCGTAGCGGGTTCACCTTGCCTGCTGCTTAGACAGAGTCGATTTATCAAGAGAGGGGAATTGAAATGGAGAAAGAGTAATTCACACAGAGCCAGCTGTGCTAGAGACCAGAGTTTTATGATTATTCAATTTAGTATCCCAGAGCATAGCAGATCAGTTTTCAAAGATAATTTGGCGGGTAGGGGGTTTGGGAGTGGGGAGTGCTGATTGGTCAGGTTGGAGATGGAATCACAGGGAGTCGAAGTGAGGTTTTCTTGCTGTCTTCTGTTCCTGGGTGGGATCACAGATCTGGTTGAGCCAGATTACCAGTTTGGGTGGTGTCTGAATATTCATTCAGTGCAGGGTCTACAAAATATCTCAAGCACTGATCTTAGGTTTTACAATAGTGAGGTTATCCCCAGGAGCAATTTCGGGAAGTTCAGACTCTTGCAGCCAGAGGCTGCATGACCCCTAAACCATAATTTCTAATATTGTAGCTAATTTGTTAGTCCTTCAAAGGCAGACTAGTCCTCAGGCAAGAAAGGGGTCTTTTCGGGAAAGGACAATTATCAATTTTCTTTCAGAGTCAAGCCATAAATTGAATTTCTCCCCAAGGTCAGTTCAGCCTAGGCCCAGGAATGAACAAGGACAGTTAAAAGATTAAAAGCAAGATGGAGTCCCTTAGGTCTGATCTCTCTCATATTTCCTCAGTTGTAATATTTGCAAAGGCGTTTTTAATGCTTCATACAATCCGGGAGTATCAGTTTTAGAATTAAATGTATTTTTCTTTGAATGTATTTTGGGGAAATGTCTTAGTTGCTCACATGACAGTACTGAAAACGAAGAAATAATGTAATTTCTGTTCCTTTGGTGGTGGACAGGAGAGGGTATTTGTGGTAACAGCTGGGATTGTGTAGAGATTTCTGACTAGCATGCACATTTTCATAATAGATAAAATTAATTAAATGTTTCAACATTAAAATATTTTCAAATATCTTGAATTTTCTCTTTGGTTACGTATCTAAGCATCTTAAAGCATATTTAAAATGCAGTATTAGAGTAAGTCATTATTTAGCTATGATTATCTAGCTATGATTATCTCTTAACTCATTTGTATATTCACATATCTCTGAAGTTTATTTCCAAGTAATCTTCAAGCAATCTTCCAAGCTATCTTCAATCTTTTCTCCTTTTAATTGCATGAGGTCTTTAACTGTTTGGCCCTTTTCAATCTCAGGTGTTTCATTTATCATAATTATTTAGGAACTGTTGTAGCACCAAAATATTTTGTTATTAGTATTAGGTGTAATAATAATATAAAAACTACCACTGTTAGAGTACTTTATGATTTACCAAGCTCACAATGCCCTGTGTAAAATGTAAAATCCAATATTTATTAACATTTAATTTTAGTTTCAATTAATTTCAATTAATTGAAATATGAAATGCAATTAAAGAAAGTTTAATATACAGAAATTTAAGGAAAATAAACAGGATTTGTTTAATTTCGTATATCTTTTTAAGTCTCTCTGTGAGGTGTTACTACCATAACACTCCTTTGTGACCCCAACTTTTGTGATTTTTTTTTTTTTTTTGAGACGGAGTTTCACTCTTGTTACCCAGGCTGGAGTGCAGTGGCTTGATCTTGACTCACCGCCACCTCCGCCTCCCAGGTTAAAGCAATTCTCATGTCTCAGCCTCCCAAGTAACTGGGATTACAGGCACCTGCCACCATGCCCCACTAATTTTGTATTTTTAGTAGAGATGGGTTTCTCCAAGTTGGTCAGGCTGGTCTTGAACTCCCAACCTCAGGTGATCCGCCTGCCTCGGCCTCCCAAAGTGCTGGGATTACAGGTGTGAGCCACTGCACCCGGTGCTGTCTCCATTTCTTATAGGATGCAGCTGTACTGAATTATGTCTAAAATTGTATCTGGTTTAGAATAGCTGTTGTTTCATAATTCTACCTAAACAGGTTTTTTCCAGCAGTGTGTGCACATTTTATTTGAATTGTGTACTCATAAATACATGATGGTTGACTTGACAAATATTGAGTGTTCACAAATATTATGCAGTGGCCAAGAAAAGATGTGGACTATTTTTCTTTATTGAGATAGACTCTGAGGTATAAGCAAATTTATTTTTTCCTAATCTTTTTTCCTAATTTTTATCTTTAACTCTAGAGAAATAAATGGAATAAATATCCTAAATATATGTGTGTATATATGTGTATATATATATATGTATATATATTTAGAGAGAGAGAGAGACAGAGAAAGAGGGAGAAAGATAAAGAGATATCCTTCATACACACATGAGAGAAAGATAAAGAGATATCCTTAGTATACACACACACACACACGCACATATATACATATGTATATGTATACACACACACATATATATATACACATCTCTATGTATATATATATACACACACACACACATATATATACACATTTTCTCTCTCTCTCTCTCTCTCTATATATATATATATACACACACACACACACACACACATATGTGTGTATATATAGAGAGAATGAGAGAGAGAGAAGTTTCCAGGTATTTTTTCCTAATCACTTTTATGTTTTCATGTTTAAAAAGTGTGCATGATCCAGACTTATCATTTTAATGCTTAAAATAGTCTGGGTTGATCTAAATTGAAATTATAGTTGCTCTTCCAATGTAAAGCATATCTTTCCCACACTCTTCCCCAGCTCTGCAGCTGATTTTCATTCTCCCTTGTCTCCTTTTTTCCCACTCACTACCTACTGTTAATAGACAGTGTGATGATGGTCAAGAAAAGCTTCTCAGATAAGGGCTCATTACAGCTGAATATACTGGAAAAAGGGAGAAGCATGAGAAATTACTTTTTAAGTTCAGAAACTGAAAGCCAGTGGGCCCCATCCAAAATATAAATATGTGTTCTCTGATCCTGCTGTCCGTTAAAACATTTTGACGTAATTGTCAATGTTTATAAAGGTGGATGGTTTTACATAATAATACAGATTTCCAGTTTCTTTCGTAAATTAGGAGAGCCAGGACTCGTGGGCCAGTGTATTAGTGTGACCCTATACCTAGAGCTGGGCACAGCTGCCCCCTCCTAGCCTCATTATTTATGTTCCTGACATTCACTAATGGATTATACCAGCCTCCTTTGCTTAAAGATCTTTCTCTCATTGGCATTTGAGATTTGGATGTTAGCCTACAGGCATGAGAAACTACAAGTTCCTTAATATGTATTTTAGTTAGCATTCTTATTTAGAAACACCAGGACTTAGTCTAACAAATTTAGATGGAAAAGCAATTTGTTAAAGGCTTCTAGGTCGTTTACATAAACTGTAGGAGGAGCAGAGAATCTGGCTCAGAATATATGCAGCCAAATACAACACCCCAATCAAAGCCAGTGCTGTGATGACGAGTGCTGTTTCACTCCGCATCCCAGGCTCAATAGCAGGCATCATGTTAGGAGGCGTTTTATGGTGTCTATGGGTGCCTGGCACTGTTTCCTGACAGCTCTTCATTTCTGTACAGCATTCCACCACCCTCTCCAGCAATGTGTTGTCTGCTCAATGCCATCATCCTCCTGTTATTTTCTTCTGAACCATCCTTTGAAGGAATCTAAGTCTGCATGCCTAGATTATACCTCTAAGCAAGGCTACAGAGGCAAATGTGGGCATCAGTTTGGTGGGCTGGGATTCATAAACTGGAAAATCAATACAATATTGAAACTGTGTTCAAGAAATACTTAGTACTGAGAAGGACAACTGTTTAAGAGGCTTGCCTAAAGGCAGAGAGTAAGCAGTACTAGTAAAGGTGAAATTTGAATCCATTTCTCCTGTGTCCCAAGTCATTATTTGATGCTTGCCTCTCACTCTGTATTTAGATAGAGAGATATAAAGTGCTAATCCTAAGGAAAGGATCTAAAATAGGCTTTCGGGAACTGTAGGGAGCTTTTTATTTTTAATTAAAATATCTCCACCTAAAAACCAATATTTCTCAAAACATGTACTTACTGACCACCCAATGCTTCCTGTATATAAACTTGCATGTAACTAGAAGAGGTTTGACACTGATGGGAGAACAGGTCCCTAATGAACTACTGATAGTTCAGGGAAGGGGTGTAATGTTAGCAATGAATGGAATTATCTTCCTCTCTATAGCATAGATATCTTATTCTAGATTTTATACTTCATGATGCCCCAAAATTTGTCCCGGGAATACCACCTGGTGTCATTTAATCTCATATTGAAGCCTTAGATTTGCCACTAGAAATTGAATTATTCCAAGTAATAATAACAACGTATTTTAGCCGTTTGTATATATGACAAACAGGTAGATAGTATAGGATATGAATTGTTGACAGAATAAATGCACGTGTGTGTTTGTGTGTTTTTCAAATGAGTAAATGCTTTTAATAACAGGCTTTCAGATCATCAGCATAGTTGCAGCAAGCAGAGCTGAGAGACTTTCCATATCCTCAATCATACCACATTTTTTCTACCTTATAATGAAATAGTAAACTGTCCTCCTTCTTTTGCCAAGATAAGTAGAGTTATCAGTAATCTGAAATGTAATTTAATTCCTTTTGTGTGTCAGGCTAATAGAAACCAAGAGATACAGATGAGTAAAAAACAGCCTTAATCAAGAAATCATAAATAATTACATTCAGAAAAGTAGTGTAAGGAGCTGGTTCAGACTTTTGTTTGTCTTCATTCAATTATGGGATTTACAAAAGTGGTGATTACATAAATGAATACATGATCTTTTCACAAGCCAGAAGAAATGTAACTGACTTTGATCACTTTGATCGCTGCCGGGGGAAGGCCAGGAAATTGAGGGAAGGAGGCAGAACAGTGCAGGATCTGGAATGAAAGTGAGTTAGGAAAGAGCACCCAGGAGGGTGAATTAAGTGTCAGAGATCATCCACTCTCTCTGCTTTATTTTATTACAAAATGTGTGGAAGGAAAGAAGTGACTGAAAATTAATAGCCTTTCCTCTGGCAATATTGAAGTAACTAGCCCCTGTTAGGAGTGTGCTTACTTTCTCACTTAATGCACAGAGAATTTGTAAAGATAAGAATACTTCAAGATATCATTGGTCTAATTATTAGAGTTATGCCATTTTGAGATAATTGTATGTCATCAAGATAATTGTAGAGTGCCTCCCTCTTTCTCCTCCTTCCCCCATCCCTCATAATCACATCATTTTAAGCACATACCTATGTACAAGGAGCACTGCATACCAGTAGAAATTGACCCTGAGATTTAGGGGAATAAAAGAGCACACTTAAATACTTAAAAGTGCCAGAATACTTTATAATGTCTACTACTATTGCTCACTGTGAATTTGATTGTAATTAAATATCTTGTAAGATTATCTCTTAAAAAAAAAACAACCAAACAACAACAACAAAAAACCACACAGAAAACTAAGTTTTCTATTTCCCATCTGTTGAGAAATCTATACCTCTTTTTCCTATCCTGAAAATTTCTCTTTCAACTACCAGGTTTGTCTTTCATTGTGCATTCTGGTATTTAGTAGACAAGTCTGCAACGATCTTACAATATCATAACAGCACTAGGATAAGAAAGGCTACATAGGCCATTTGGATAGGAACTAGAAAATAATGTATTTTATGTATTTGTAATATTTCCACATTCAGAGAAAACAATGGACACATGTGTATTCTTGACTGGTTTAAAATCTGGTCTCCTGATCTCTAGACACTTTGTGCTTAGGTAATGAAGGCTGTGGAGGAGGACAGGCTCAAGGAAAATGCTAACACCAGAAGACAGCGCATAGGTTCAGTGAAGGAGCACAGCCACCCTGGAATCAGGGCACCATGCTTGTCAGCCCACAAAGGTTGCTGAACTGATGCCCTTTGTTCAAGATGCAACTTTCTTTACCTTTACAGCATTTCACGTTATTCACTGGGTCACCCTTAGAAGCACTCATCTTGCTTGAACCACTGCCAGAACAGCTACATTCTCTTTATATTTCTAATTTTTCTGCCTTCTTACCTCCCAAGCTACTCTTTCTCATCTACACTGAGGTTGTTTTCCTGTTCTGTGGGCGCTTTGTTAATATCCCTTTAAATTCCTAAAGCAGCCATCTTCATTCTCAATCTTCCTCAGGAGCTCAAGACACACATTTCAAACAGATTGTTGAATATTGAATACTACCACTTAGATTTCAGTTTTAAAGTGGCTCCTGTGACATCTACATTTTATCGTTATTATTACTCTTGAAAATTCACATGATTTGTTCATAAGTCCTTCACTCTTAGCATTAACCTTTAAATTTAGTGAGTTGCAGGTTTTGTTTCATTTATTTGCTTTTAAATATGACTGCCAGATCATATTTGCAGTAGTCTGACTTGTGTTTCCTACTGTCACTACTCTAGTTTAGTCTCTCCTTTCTCAACACCTACATTATTGCTAATGGTCCCTTGTATTCCATCCATTTCGCTGATGATTCAAATGGAAATTACCACATTAATCTTTCTAAATTACCTTTCTCATTATATGGTTCAATCTCCTGTCATAAATCTTCAGCAGTGTGCTATTTTATGACAAATACTATCTAAACTTATTCAAAGTTCTTGAATGCTCACCTGTCCCATCTTATAAGGTTTTATATTATGTATTCTGTACTGTTGATATAATATTCATCTTTGTGTGTTAAAGTAATATATATCTTTCAAGGATGTGTTCAAATACCATGAAGCATCCACAATTACCTATTCATTAACTGTCATGGACCTGAGTTCATCTCTTCTATCTTCTCCTGTATGACTGTATCTCTCTTTCCCTAACAGTATATCCATATAATTTCCCTCCTAGACTATAAGCTTCTTTCAGACAGTGACTGTATTACTATGGCTAATCCTTCTTGTACCGTTTTCTTAAATATCCAAGGAAAATCTTAATAAAATATGTTATCATAATAATATAATGAATTACCATCTCAAAATGACACCGTAACAGATCATCTCTTAAAATCTCCGTAAGGTATAATTAGTCCATAAGCAAAGAACCTTAAAGACAATGTCTTCAGATAGCCTGGTATAAATATCTAAATATTTCTTTTATATTTCTTAATAAAAATTATATTGTAAAATAAATTTCTCATAATTTATTTGAAATAATGTTATAAAGTAGAATCCTGTCACATCAGTATTGGTAACATCTCAGAGCTGTGTACAACTATCTTCAACAGGCAAAATTGTTAACTTCTATTACTGCATATTATTTCATTCTATTTTCTTCACTCTGTTTTTTGGTATTTTGCAATGGTAGAATCTCATGGCTTTCAATACATATTATGTGGTAAATCAGTCTTAATTTTATTTTGGCATTTCCAATGTTATAAATTTATACATATTCTATGTATTTATCTTTTCTAGGCCTTGTTTGCATTGGCCCCATATGCTTTTGAGCGTCACTGGAAATGTTTCATTGTTGAGGAAATACTCTAAGACCGAAAGCTTAACCATTATCTCTAGTATTCATTAAAGACCCTATGCCTGGGGATTAGGTGAGGCTGAGGAGATACGTAATATGACAATTAAAGCAACTATGCAGTGAAATTTTCAGGTACATTGATATTTTCAAGTGCAAACTATTAATACATGGGGGAAGATCATGTGCTTATCATAGGGCAGCTCTACTGCTTATTATTAGCTTAGCCCTGAATATGTTGTCAAAACTCTCAAAGGGTCAGACTTTTTAATATGAGAAATGAAGATAATAATACCAACCTCATAGCATTGTAGTAATGAATAATAGAGATAATATAAGCTAAGTAAACAAAACTTAGTAGAGTTTCAATCATTATGGCTATATTTTCTTAATGCATGCAGTCACATGGATTGACGTTTCTAGTATGCTTTTCTGAAAAATAATACATAACCAGGTATTTCTTTATTTGCTTTTTAAGCAAGTGTATTTCTAGTAACCAAACCATCTACTGAGAGAGGTTAATAATCTTATTACATGCTTAAAATTGCTTGACCAGAAGGACCTTGCTCATTTTATATTTCTTGTGCATCACAAAACACCTGAAATCTAGCTAGTGCATACTCTAAGTTCACCGAGTGAAAGTGAAGAGGACAATAAGGAGATAGAAGCTCAAAATTATTCCCAATAATTTTATCAAAACACAATACAACAAAAGTGAAAACATTTCTCCAAAACATTACGTAAGTAAGAAAAGTTTCACTCTGAGAAATAGCTTTATTTAATAATAAAATTTGCATATAAATACAAGAAGAAAGAGGTAAATCTGTAAAACAATGAGATCTAGGTAATGCTTGATAATAATTTAGAAATCAGTGATAAAAAATATGTGCCTTTTGTTGCCTTTGGAGCTCTTAGAATAAACCTACACTAAATAAATATGTTATTTTCTTCTTTGAATCAAGATTGGTTTGTATAATTTTAATACTGTAGTTTCTATAGTCAAAGTATCTCTTGAAAATTTCTAGAGAATTTGGTTAATGAACCAATGTTCTGAAACTTTCCTTTTTTATCTGTGGCTCTTTGGTGTGAGGTTTCTCCTCTTCCCCTACCCGTGTTTGGGGGCAATTTCATGTGGTAATTCTGGTTGAGACTTCTGAATTAACTTGTTGTGACCAATATATGTATGTTAAGATGCTCTTACGTAAGCTCTAACCTGCAATTCTCCATTTACAAATCTTACCTGCTTTGGGACTCAAGGAAGAGAACTGTTGTTTTTTAGTAACCACTGTATGCCAAACATTTTACGTATTATTCTATTTTAAATTTTTACTGCTATGTAATTATTCTAAGAGGACATAATAAAGGATGCAAATTTTATAAAGTAAATCCTGATTTTTTTTTCTAAAATTGTAAAATGTTGCACTTTTCTAAGATATTGTACTGTGAATGTTGTATCTTAAGATGTTTGTTTTTGAGCAATTGAGACAGATAGGTTTGAGTCTTACCATAGAAAATTGGTTGTTTTAAATTAATTTATTTTAAATCTGTAGTAAAGTGTTTGATATGTTCTAGTAATTGAGATCATGTGTGTTCAATCCAGCTGGAATATGAATATGTAACTATTTCAAGAAATCCCAAAACAAATATGAGGCTACTCTTTTGCATTTGAAAAATTGTACTTAAAATTTTTGAGAAATTCTTTTACTACAGTAAGGAGGACACCCTTGAATGTCCTTCAGGAGATAATTCAGGAGCAGCTATGAGTGTATGACTGTAAAATGAACAATTCATAAAAGAAATGATTGCTTTGGAGTGGCATAAAGTAGCTTCTGAGTTTAAAAGAGAATCCTACCAATAGCAAGGTCTTTATAAACAGCCTTAATCAGTAAGACAGATTTTTACTCAATATGCAAAGTAGGTTATGTCACTGATTCTTATTTTTAACCATCTTTATTATATTCCCATGCAGGTAATACCATCTGTAACACTTTCTTTAAGCATGAAAAGTAAGATTTCTCCATATTGTTTATCACCAGCCACATAATCATCTCTAACTTATTCCACAACAGATTATTTCTCTGTTCAAACCCTCTGAGAACATTACAGCGATACTTTCGTGTCCAACTGGAGAAATTCTCGATCTTGTGAGTTAGTTCTGATTGTCATTTCTCTTAGAAATTCAGTGTTTTTCTGTCTAAATCAATCTAATTATTAAGAGGTCTGTTTGTCAAGTTTTCTATCATCTTCCTCTAGCTCTAACTTCAAATATTACTTTATATAGTAATATATTAATCTAGTAAATGTCATATAGATAACATTTATAATAATTTGTGGATTATAATTCTTATTTTCTTGCTGTATGAGTACTCAAACACATATTGTTTTGTCTCTTTTTTATTTTGATAAATCACATTTCAAAATACGTCCTTGTTCCGATAACATCAGAATCAACATTTTAGAACTTTGGAGATAACAGGAAAAAACAGATGCTATCATTTTTGCTAGGATTAAAGTTTTGACTTAATTTAATCACCTATAATCTAGGTAAATATCAGGTTGAAAACATAATAGCAGCTCCAACATTAGACCATTTACGTCAGAGTTCATAAAACATATACTTCTCATATGTGTTTTTGGGTCATGTATGGACATTTTTTTTGGATGTTCTGGACAAAATATGTAGAATTGGAAAAGAAGCATAATCAGAGCTTAACCAGGATAGATTTACCTGAAATCACAAATGAAGATATTTTCTACAGATATCAAGTTTTTAGAATTATCAGGCACTTGGGTAATCTAAAACTGCTCAGGAAACTCCTTGGCCCAAACTGACTTTCCTTATAAATATCATACATAAATAGAAAAGTACAGTAAAACATTATCACTGCTGTGAAAAATCAGATAATGGTAAGATACTCATGCCAAGGAGAAAGAGATAAGTAATGCACTCAACTAGAAAAAGTGGGGATAGATATGATAAGAATGAAAGAATTCTATGTTATTGATCAATTACACTGAATTTTTCCTATGGTTCTTTTGTGTGTATTGTTGCCTGTTATATAACACAATAGAGGGCGATCTTATGCAATTGAAAAAAAGAGAGAAAACTTCAATGAACTGGAGACTTGAATTTTTTTTTGAGAGTAAGATAAACCCTCGCTGGTATTCCTTCCTTTATTACTGAATACAAGTTCTACTCTCCAGGGAAGCAGTTCCATTAAGAATAAAGAGAATCCAGCTCCACTGGAAAGTAGATAATGCTCACTACCATATATTATTACAGATTTTGTTGACAGATTTGTACTATCTCTTGTTAATTGGACACAGGCTAGGTACAAAGTGTAAAGATAGATGGGCAGGAAAATATGATTGAGAACTAGAGAGACTAGAGAGCACCTTATATTTAAAAAGTTGGCTAGAAGCATTGTAAAAACCATTTTAAATGGAAAAATGTCATCTACTTTAATGGCCTATGAACTCTCTATAGTTCTTTAATCTGTAGAAAAGGATGATTGGGTGAGCATGGGGCATAAGTGGAGTACATATTTTGTGCAAATTAGATCTGATATGTCTTGCCAACTTTGTATAAAAAGTAATATGATAAACCCTAATTGCATTGGGATTTCATTTCATAGCTGGAGAAGAGACCATCTATTCATTTGAAAGTATTTCTTAAGCATCTTTAAGCCAGGTTCTGTTTCACATGTTAGAGGGCCAACAAGAAGGAAACACTACCTGCTCTCAGGGAAAACACTTCCTTGTAGGTAAAGAAATAATGACATTTACTGAGGTAGTATATAACTTTTTATAAAGTTCTGATACCTCATAAGTAGATGATAGAAGTCTCATGTTCCAGAATATGAGGAAGCATGAGAGGAGTAACTCAGTTAGCCTGGACAAGGTATAAAGTATCTTAAAGAGAAAGGAATATTTGTGTTGAAAACTACAGTGACAAGTAGAAATACATTTCATTTAGTATGGGAGGCAATTCATTCTCTGAGAGGGTGTTGCAAGTTGGTTTCTCTGTAAAGAAGACTCTGAAACATAGTTTGGCTTGAAGAATGTTTATAAAGGAGGACTTTTTGGTTCAGTCACTATGAAAACAGAGAAGGGGTGTAGGATAGGGTAGAGAGAGAAACCTAAGTGTGATGGACTCATAACTCTAGGCTTGGTCTACTTCATGGGGAGCTTGAGAACTAGAATGAACTTTCAGAGATGCTCTGAGATGGGCTGAGATGACCAAGCCTTTATAACTCCCATGTCATTCAGTAATTTGCATGTATGTCACTCTAAGAAAAGAAGAAAGACAGCTCCTTGCAATTGCAGTCACCTCTGAATCAGGGACTAACATCTAAATGTCTTCTCACCACACTTTCAGCTGCTGGGCCACGACTCTCATTGAACAGGGACCTGGGGGCCATATTACAATGATCATGACCAAGGTGATATAAATAAAAACTGTGGTTTGGTGCAGATGGTCTGTGACAGTCGTTATGGATAATGGAAAAACTTGTTGGAAGAAATATAAATTATCAGGGGAACTGAGGGTACAGCAGAGGTTGATTGTCACACTGGAGATATGAAATCTTGTTCCTGCTCTGTATAGTGCTATGATATGAGGAGTTTTAAACAGAGGTCTTAGAAAGTGGTTCAGGCTGATGGATAAGGAAATTTAGCATCACAGGAAATTTCACAGCTATGGAAGAGACATAGCTATAAGAATTTGTCTTCAGCTGAGGAACACGAATCCTTATCATCTGCAGGGATAGGCAAGACAGAACACAATTTCCATAACAACTGTGTTGCCAGAAACAAACACAATGAATGTGTGGTACTCAGAATAGCAGCTCCTAAAGAGACCCATGTTTACATGGCAAAAGTGAGTTTGCAAATGTGATTCAGAATAAGAGCATTGAGATGAGGAGGTGATCATTATTTGGATGAGCCTGATGTAATTACAGTGGTTCCTAAAAGTAGAAGAAGGGTGCAAGAAAGAAGGTCGGAGAGATGTAATGTGAGAAAGACTCAAACCATCCTTGCTAACTTTGAAGATATAAGTGGGCTGTGAACCAAGGAATGCTGTGACCTCTAGAAGCTGGAAAAGGCAAGGAAACCCAGAGCACACAGAAAAGGATACCACCCTGCCAGCACCTTTATTTTTGGTACTCATGTCAGACTTTTGGCCTCCATAAATGTAAGATAGCAAATTTTTATTATTTAAACCATTAATTTCATGGTAATTGATTACAGCAGCAATAGTAACCTAATATAGAAGATGTATCTTAGGAATTAAATTCTGAATTCAGCACACAAAACTCAATTAGTCAACAATGACTTTAAACATATCATATACGACCCATAAAGTACAGTGTTCATCATCTGGTTTATATGACCTTGTATATTAATCTGTATCTATAAATAGATAATACTACATTATATATAGTATACACATGAAAAGTACATATGCAAAGGTAACGCTTTTTATTTATTTATTTTTTAATATGATTTTTTAATTGCATTTTAGGTTTTGGGGTACATGTGAAGAACATGCAAGATTGTTGCATAGGTACACACATGGCAGTGTGATTTGCTGCCTTCCCCTTCCCCTCACCTATATCTGTCATTTCTCCCCATGCTGTCTCTCCCCACCTCCCCACCCCCGTCCCTCCCCCATTTCCCCCCAATGGCCCCCAGTGTGTAGTGCTCCCCTTCCCGTGTCCATGTGTTCTCATTGTTCAACACCCACCTATGAATGAGAACATGTGGTGTTTGATTTTCTGTTCTTGTGTCAGTTTGCTGAGAATGATGGTTTCCAGGTTCACCCATGTCCCTGCAAAGGACATGAACTCATCGTTTTTGATGGCTGCAAAATATTTCATGGTGTATATGTACCACATTTTCCCTGTCTAGTCTATCATTGATGGGCATTTGGGTTGATTCCAGGTCTTTGCTATTGTAAACAGTGCAGCAATGGACATTCGTGTGTATGTGTTTTTATAGTAGAACCATTTATAATCCTTTGGATATATACCCAGTAATGAGATTGCTGGGTCAAATGGGATTTCTATTTTTAGGTCATTGAGGAATCGCCACACTGTCTTCCACAATGGTTGAATTAATTTACACTCCCATCAACAGTGTAAAAGTGTTCCTATTTCTCCACATCCTCTCCAGCATCTGTTGTCTCCAGATTTTTTAATGATTGCCATTCTAACTGGTGTGAGATGGTATCTTAATGTAGTTTTGATTTACATTTCTCTAATGACCAGTGATGATGAGCAAAACCATTCAGGACATAGGCGTAGGCAAGGACTTCATGACCAAAACGCCAAAAGCATTGGCAACAAAAGCCAAAATAGACAAATGGGACCTAATCAAACTCCACAGCTTCTGCACAGCAAAAGAAACAGTCATTAGAGTGAATCGGCAACCACCAGAATGGGAAAAATTTTTTGCAGTCTACTCATCTGACAAGGGGCTGATATCCAGAATTTACAAAGAACTAAAGCAGATCTACAAGAAAAAAACAAACAAGCCCATTCAAAAGTGGGTGAAGGATATGAACAGACACTTTACAAAAGAAGACATACAGGAGGCCAACAAACATATGAAAAAATGCTCATCATCACTGGTAACGCTTTTTAAAATCATGTGCATAGTAAAAAAATGCATGACTATTTGCATATATGATGTTCAACTCTACATTGGCAAAGGAAGATAAGAAGCACAAAATTATCATTGAAAATAACATTTAAATAAGTCTTTGACACAGGTGGACGAGGCTGGAAATTACTAGAAAGAAGTTAGAATATTGAAGCAGGAGAAACAATTCTGATTTAATTCTAGCTTAATTCTAATTTCATGAATTCCTAATAACAGGGTCTTACTTTTCTTCCCGTCTACGAACAGGATTGCCTCCAGAATTTGTGACAGGAACAAAATTCTGGGACAGCTTAAATGTTGTATTGGATTCAGAGGCAAAGAGTTAGGTAGATCAATACAGAGGCCGACAATTCACTAATAATTTTCTTTTTCCAGAATCCCAAGGAAGAATTCCCTTTAACAGTTATCAGTACTTCAGTAAGTAACATAATGATTGAATTATAGTGTAGCACTATTTTTGGCTAAAAACATTAACATTAAAATTTATAATTTATGCTATTATAAACCTATGTTCTTTAAAATTGTATTATGTGATTTTGGAAAGAATACTAATCTCCATCTATAAGGACAATAACTCACCCTTGAATAAATTGGCACCTGTAGTTTAGTTAACATATACCAGGTTTTTCTCCTTCTGTTCTATATTCCAAGAAGTTGAAATAAATCCAGAGCCTATCTTTAAATTGAAGGTGCGTGGTCAATAGGAACCTCATGCTTGGCGTAGCTTCAGAAGTACAAGAAAAAAAAATCATAACGCAGTTTGGAATTTCCTCCTTTTGAGAAACTGATCCATTTTATTTTACGCAGTTTTCAGCAATACACAAAATACAGTCTGAAGAGAGGCTGCATATGCTTATCCATGCAAATCCAATGCCAGAAAACAAGGGTGAAGGGTAGAGAAGAATGAAACACCAGTATTTTGGTTTGTTTTGGATTTTAAAGCTTGGCTGTATAACCCTACTTGTGGGATTTTATGACTATATTTAGTGGTTTGGTTTTTTAATGTAAAGGAGCAGAAGTGGGCATCAAAAAGGGGCCATTTAACAGCTGAGAAGATTGAAAGAGTAAAATAAAAGTCTTTGGGACAAAAGAAGTAATTGTGGATCATTGACTTCAAATGTTTTTTTGGATTCTTTAAAGTTCACATTGCCCATTCCATCTCTTGGCTTCTCTGACTCTTTCCTCATACCTGACCAGCACTGTGCAGTATAAAGTATTTTTACTGGGGTGAGTTCAGGTAAGCTTCTTATTCACACTATTACATAATAAATATTTATTTGGTGAATGATGAAATAAGTAAATGAATGAATAATTTGACACTTAAATAAGGGCCTCAAGCTGCTTCAAAAGCTCTCTTACTATAAAATGCTTCACTGTTGACATCTCTCTGTGGTGAAGTCTGTGTTCTAGGATTTGTGTCCAATACTAACTAAGTGTACTCTCTTTTTAAGTGCAAGTTTTTACAAAAGTGATTCTTTCTTGGCATAGGGAAGAGCTCACTTAAATCTTTTCAATTGGTTTGCCAGAGAGATAGCCCTGACCTTCTTTCCCTTTAGATATAGGCTGATATTCTGTTTCTTAAACTAAGGGTATGTTCATACCAGAGTTATTGACTGGATAATTGCCCTAATGGGATTTTAACCTTACTCTCAGTCTTAATTGGATGATTGCTCCAGTGTGAACAGGCTCTAGTAAGATTCCTAAGACAAACAGCCTTTACCTTCCAAAACCAGTCTACTATACTTTTCCTTCACTGAATTTTCAGCAGAGATGTAGTAAGTGTTAAAAATAAAACATCTGGGGGGTGGGGAGGTGGGAAGAGATAGCATGGGGAGAAATGACAGATACAGGTGAGGGGACGGAAGGCAGCAAACCACACTGCCATGTGTGTACCTATGCAACAATCTTGCATGTTCTTCACATGTACCCCAAAACCTAAAATGCAATAAAAAAAAGTCAAAAAAATAAAAAAAAAATAAAAAAAAAACATCTAAAGTGGAAATATACATGTTGCAAATAAAAGTTCCACAATTGACAAACTGCAGAGATGTTTATTAGAAAAAGTTTGAAACGGTCTCCAGAATGTCTTCTCTCTCTTTATACACATATATAAATATATATACACACATAAACACATACAGACATACACATTTAAATATGTACACGTGTAAATGTATAAATGCAAATAACTATGTACACTCATGTATTTGTATGCACACAGAGACATGTATATATACTGAAGATGTAACCAAGTGGCCATTTGGCTCCAGGTGAGATGACCAAGTATTTAGCCAAAAGCCAAGTCAATGCCAAATATCATCACTGTAGAATGAACTCCTGTAATATAATAATAAATCTGATATTTTAATTAAAATAATTATTTTAACTTTCTTACTAAAATGCTTAGTTATACAAATATAAAAGTTTGAAATTATAATACTGGGACAATAAATTATTGACACTGTCTGATATGAGTCATCCCATAGTCTCTGTGTCTATTTAACATTTATAAAACTAAATAAAGACTCAATTTTATGAGATGTAGTAGAAGAGACGTACTTAGTAGATGTGGGGGAAGTGACCTCATTTTTTCCCTGCAAGACATGTTTTTCTCAAACTCTTCATAGTATTACTATTGCTATGATGATGATTTATTTTGTCGTTGCTCATGGATTTTGAAAATTTTCCTCCTCATAACATTTTGTTCTGGCAAAATTATTATTTTCCTTTTTCTTCGATGTCAAAAGAATAAAGAATTCCCAAATAGGATTTTAAAACCCTCATATCTTAAGTTGATTTAAACTACATATTAAATACAGTTTATGAGTTATTTTGCATAATAATATATAATATCTACATAATCATGCAACATTTAAAGTATAAAATTATGACATCTAATACCTATTTTTCTGGTTTTTGTTACTAAATAATTTGCATAGGTTTATTGAGTTGAAAGGGATATTATGTTTTTTCTAAAGTTCATCTTGTAAAGGTGACTTTGTAATATTCATAATTGGAAGTCAATCTATTTATCTAGTTATTGTAAAGTTATAATTGAAAAAATAATAGTTCTAATGGCTATTACTAAATTAATGCAACATTTTGCTTTTTCAATCATAATGTACAATTGAAGTTAATTGTCTAATGTATCTATTACATATAAATTGCCTAGGAGATTTTTCAATCTAAGATATGTCCAAAATACTTATTTATATCTTCAAAATAACATTTATTGGTGCATTCCTAAATACTTATATATTTATTTGTATGAATATGTATATAGATATACACATGTATTTTTACCTACGTATAGACATATATATATATATATATATATATATATATATATATATATATATATGTATTTACGTAGTTCTAGAAACATAAGAGCAATGTTGCTTTCCACTTAGCAGCTAGTAGTCATTTTTCATGTTAGTACAGACAGTTTACCTATATGGATTTAAGATACTTTTTAGAATCTCCTCTACTTGGCTTATAAGTTATTTGCAGTTTTTACCTACTACAAACCTTTACGCCATGCTAATTCCTTGTAATAGATACTGCTTTTTGTGTACCAAAAATTTAATTTCCTATCTGCCTTCCTAAGAGAATCATAATTCTGTTCAGGAATTTACTCTTCTGTGAGGCCTTTCTGTCTCAGGTTAAGGTAGCCGTATTCATATCCTGAACTGGGTATGATTGGTCTAACGGTAATCCTGCCCACTGAAGGGGTTTAGAACATGCTATTCCAAAAGATGGTATTTTGGCATTTGAGAAAACAGCAGAAGCAGGAGGAAGATCATTCTCATCTTCCCCTCTCCCACTCATTTTCCTTGGAGCAGGTTATAAAATTTAAGATCATTCTCTGATCTCTTTCTCCTTTCTCCCCTAAGGGTTATAAAACTCTCATTTAAGAAGTACTTTCCCTGTATCCAGAGAAAAGGAATGTTCCTGTCTTTGAAGACTTAGGGACACTCAATAAAATCTGAACAAACAGGCCTTGCTATAATAATTTCTCCCTAGTTTATTATTGTTAGATCATGCTTCTTTTGTCAACCATAATTCTCCACAATTGTCCACTTCTTCATCAAATCAAACATTAAAAAACACACAAGTTTACCTGTTACTTTGGGTCTTCATGCCCTTATGAAAGCACTCATGTCTTATAAAATATATATTACTAAAGTGTATGCTTTTCTTTTGTTACTCTGTCTTTCATTATTGTGGCCTCAGCCATGAACCTAAGATGGAAAGGAAAGACATTCTTACTTCCTTATACTACTTTGCTAGTGATTAACTGAGAAGTAACCTATTTGGGTTCACGGATGTGAAGATAAATTTTCTGAGCAAGTTCTTAGGCACACTTTGGGAATAATTCCAGGAGTCACTTTTTGTCTTTCTTTCTTTCCTTAAACTTTTCTGTCATTGATTTCAAACCCAGAAATGCTGTAGGCAAACACATGGAGAAGGACAAGGCTAAAAGGCCATTCAAGCTGAAGCCACAAGATGCATCCATGGGGACACCACTCCACCTCTTCAAATGTGTGAGCAAGTTCATTTCCTTTAAAAAAAAATCAGTTGGAAGAGGGTGTTCTGTAATTAGTAGATTAAAAATAATGACATTTGTTGCTTGAATATATGAAGCAGAAATTTTAAAAATCAAGAAAACATGAAAATTTGCTATTTATTTATATTTATTGTTGCATACCTTACACTTAATGATATCTGGTGCATATAAGTATGGAAGAGATGAATGCATACATTCCTACTTAAGATAATCTTGTAACAAAGCCCACAGAAATTTAATAATGACCTTTATAATTCTATCTGCCAACATTTTAATTATTAAAATGAATTTAAAGAATTGAATATGTGTATATACTAAATACATATTTATTTTGAAGGTTTACAAATAATAGCTTTCTTAAAACAATAACTTTAGAAAAATTAAATTTAGCTTAGTATATTCAGGCAAAGAAGTGATTAATGAATTGCCCAACATCCTGAAACATAAAGGTTCAAAGAGTTTCATCCAGCAACATGGGCAGGCAATATTTATTGACAGTAAAAGAAAGTGGCATGCAGAAATAGCTTGATTGGTTATAGCTGGGCATTTGTCTTATCTGGACATATTTTGGCAGTTTGCAGCCTTTGATTGGCTGAAAGTCTGGCTGCTATAATTGGCTGAGACTCTGTTAGCTGATACAAGAATATTTTTTTCAAATGTGCATTTTCAAAATACATTGTTAGGTTTCAGTTCATAATACATGGAGGTAGTTTTAGGCCAAATTTAATTTAACAGCTTCTTTGTTGTTTTTGCGTAGTGTAAATATTTTCTTTAAGAAAAATATGCCATGTCAGCAGATGGAATGCTTTGGTGATGAAAAAGTCATGTACCAACAGTACATCTGTTCTGGGATGCTGTCAATGTCATATGGTTTTCAAAAAAACTTCACAAAACAGAGATGAATGATAATGTAACACATGTCCTTGACATTTTTTTGGCCCCACATATTTTATTTGGTTGTAAAAATTGTTCTTCAAAATGTGATAATTTATTACGATACGGAGTTAAAGTTATTTACCTAGAGTTTTATAAAGAAAATGCTATAATTTACATACTTTCTCAAAAGATAATCAGAGAAATAACTAACTCACATTAGTATATGATTGTTATTTCTCTAACTAGTGTCATATAAATCCCTTTAACTGTAGCTAGACATCAGTAGTTTCTTTAGAACTTCACAGTTTGAAAGATGAGTATAATTCTCCACAATTATTTTTAGCTTGTGTTCACTATTCCTGTATCTGTTTCCCTAACACTAAAAAAAATTTGATTATTTTCTCTGGCTACTAAGCCAAAATTACAGTTCTTATCAATTCTAGGCCTCAATATTTTTCATATTTAATGTATCTGAAATTGGGGTGCATTTTACAATTAATAGTGCATGATGATTTAATTGATAGTGTTTTTTCTCTTATAGTAGCATAAAATAATTAGGTATCATACAATCATTAGCATCTTAATACTTATCAGATGTAATAGGTATATTTAGAATGGTGGTTTTAACCCAAAATAGAGGTGCTTTTCTTTTTGTTTGTACTGGAAAGTGCTTCCATTTTGGGTAATGAAAAAAAAAAAAAAGAATGGTTGTTTTAACACAGTTCAACTGCTAAGCATTGGGGATCTATTTTATTATAATAGCATTACAAAACTCTTCTATAAACTTAATTACTAGCTGGTTACTGCTCTTACCACAGCTTTGGTGATCTATTTGTGGCAAATAATCCTGTGTTGACAAACTTTTTATTTTAGGACAAGAACCACTCCTTAATTACATTATCTGTGATACGAGTTGGCTGAGTCCAACTCAAATCTCATCTTGAATTGTAGTTCACATAATCGCCATGTGTCAGGGGAGGGACCTGATGGAAGGAATTGAATCATGGGAGGGGGCGTTATCTCCATGCTGTTCTATCGATACTGCGTGAATTCTCACAAGATCTGATGGTTTTATAAGGGGCTTTTCCCCCTTTTGCTCAACTTCTTGTTACTGCCATGTAAAAATCATGTTTGCTTCCCCTTCTGCCATGATTGTTAAGTTTCCATATTTAAATATTCAAATTAACTCTATTTAATCTCAAACTCATCTAACAAAGTAACTAGCCTCCAAATTAGTTAAAAACTTTCATAAATAAAAATTTATTTTAAATTCATGAAAGACATTTTAATGTTTTTCTTGCTAAATTTAAAGAAATATTTACCATACTTCAATTAATTGCACATATACTGGACATAATCTGTATTGAGGCTTGCATAATGTAGGGAGAAATATGCTTAAAATTAAATTAAAATCATATTAAATTGTGAAATATAATGGAAATGTTACTTGTAATTTCCTTTTAAGCTTAAAAAGAAAAAAAATATCTAAAATATCTGCTTCTCTGGTATCTTGCATTTCCTTCCAGCAGCCATCCTAATTGATCCTTCTTGTATGAATGTTAGTTTTGACCAGTCCTGACCTGTCTTAACATTCTTAGTTCAGCATTTTTTCTGAGACTGGAAGGGAAATTGGCCCTATTCTATGAGACATGACCCTATCATATGAGACCAAATAATTGGTTGTATGATTTTTTTTTTAAGTTTTTGTACCTAGGTGATAAAATGGGGACAAAGGCATTTTCTCCTAGTTGATCTGTCTTAGCAGGAGCTCTAGATAACTGAGAATGACAGCAGATGTGTTACTGCTCTAATGGTGTGGATTCAAGCATAGCACTAACAAGATGCACAGGCAATAGGGGAAGATAGTCACCGGAGAATGCAGAGGCTGACAAATGCTGCTCTGATTGTGCTCAGATCTTGTCATTTCAGAATATGGACTACACAGTGCAAATATGTACCCTGAAGAGTACAATGAATTTACAATGGTTGGGAAACTCAAGGTGTACTAGCTGTCACTGATGGTGGCAAAGCTGGCAATTCTAAGTAATTCATTACCTGAGTGAAGGGCTTAGAAACTAATGGCAAGGCATTGTTGGCAGGTTTAAATTTAAATACATGCACATACGATATAATAAAAATAATATATATAC